>NC_135020.1:2542500-2750000 GCF_051020955.1 Megalopta genalis | reverse complement strand
AGAACAACAAGAACAACAAGAACTACAACAATAACAAGGACAGCAACAACAACTACAACAAGAACAGCAAGAACAACAACAACAACAACAAGAACAACAACAACAACAAGAACAACAACAAGAACAACAACAAGAACAACAAGAACAACAAGATCAACAAAAACAACATCTACAACAAGAACAGCAAGAACAACAAACAACAACAACAACAACAAGAACAGAAAGAACAACAAGGACAACAAGAACAAGAACAGCAAGAGCAACAACAACAAGAACCGCATGAACAACAACAACAAGAACAACAAGAACAACAACAAGAACAACAAGAGCAACAAGAACAACAAGAGCAACAAGAACAACAAGAACAACAAGATCAACAAGAACAACAAGCACAACAACAACAACAAGGACAACAACAACAAGAACAACAAGGACAACTAGAACAACAACAAGAAGAACAACAAGAACAACATGAACAGCAAAAACAACAAGAACAACAAGAACAACAAGAACAACAAGAACAACAATAACAACAAGAACAACAAGAACAACAAGAACAACAAGAACAACAAGAACAACAAGAACAACAAGAACAACAAGAACAACAAGAACAACAAGAACAACAAGAACAACAAGAACAACAAGACCAACGAGAACAACGAGAACAACGAGCACAACGAGAACAACGAGAACAACGAGAACAACGAGAACAACGAGAACAACGAGAATAACGAGAACAACAAGAACAACCAGAACAGCAAGAAGAACAACCAGAACAACAAGAACAACGAGAAGAACAAGAAGAACAACAACAAGAACAACAACAACAACAACTAGAACAAGAAGAACAACAAGAACACCAAGAACACCAAGAACAACAAGAACAACAAGAACAACAAGTACAACAAGAACAACAAGAACAACAAGAACAACAAGAGCAACAAGAACAAGAACAGCAAGAACAACAAGAACCACAAGAAAAACAAGAACAACGAGAACAACGAGATCAACGAGAACAACGAGGACAAAGAGAACAACGAGAACAACGAGAACAACAAGAACAACAAGAACAACAAGTACAACAAGAACAACAAGAACAACAAGAACAACAAGAGCAACAAGAACAAGAACAGCAAGAACAACAAGAACCACAAGAAAAACAAGAACAACGAGAACAACAAGAGCGAAAAGAACAACAAGAACAACAAGAAAAACGAGAACAACGAGAACAACGAGAACAACAACAAGAACAACAACAACAACAACAACAACAACAACAACAACTAGGACAACAAGAACAACAAGAACACCCAGAACAAAAAGAACAACAAGAACAACAAGAACAACAAGAACATCAAGAACGACAACAACATGAACAACAACAACATCAACAACCAGAACAACAACAACAACAACAACAAGAACAAAAAGGACAACAACAACAAGAACATCAACAACCAGAACAACAAGAACAACAAGAGCAACAAGAGCAACAAGAGCAACAAGAGCAACAAGAGCAACAAGGGCAACAAGAGCAACAAGAGCAACAAGAGCAACAAGAGCAACAAGAACAACAAGAACAACAAGATCAACAAGAACAACAAGAGCAACAAGAACAACGAGAACAACGAGAACAACGAGAACAACGAGAACAACGAGAACAACGAGAACAACAAGAACAACCAGAACAGCAAGAAGAACAACAAGAACAACAAGAACAACAAGAACAACAAGATCAACAAAAACAACATGAACAACAAGAACAACAAGAACAACAAGAACAACAAGAACTACAACAATAACAAGGACAGCAACAACAACTACAACAAGGACAGCAAGAACAACAACAACAACAAGAACAACATGAACAACAAGAACAACAAGAACAACAAGAACAACAAGAACAACAAGAACAACAAGAACAACGAGAACAACGAGAACAACGAGAACAACGAGGACAAAGAGAACAACGAGAACAACGAGAACAACAAGAACAACAAGAACAACAAGTACAACAAGAACAACAAGAACAACAAGAACAACAAGAGCAACAAGAACAAGAACAGCAAGAACAACAAGAACCACAAGAAAAACAAGAACAACGAGAACAACAAGAGCGAAAAGAACAACAAGAACAACGAGAAAAACGAGAACAACGAGAACAACGAGAACAACAACAAGAACAACAACAACAACAACAACAACAACAACAACAACAACAACTAGAACAAAAAGAACAACAAGAACACCCAGAACAAAAAGAACAACAAGAACAACAAGAACATCAAGAACGACAACAACATGAACAACAACAACATCAACAACCAGAACAACAACAACAACAACAACAACAAGAACAAAAAGGACAACAAGAACAACAAGAACAACAAGAACAAGAACAACAACATCAACCAGAACAACAACAACATGAACAACAAGAACAACAACAGCAACAACAACAACAAGGACAACAAGAACAACAAGAGCAAAAAGAACAACAAGAACAACGAGAAAAACGAGAACAACGAGAACAACGAGAACAACAACAAGAACAACAACAACAACAACAACAACAACAACAACTAGAACAACAAGAACAACAAGAACACCAAGAACACCAAGAACAAAAAGAACAACAAGAACAACAAGAACAACAAGAACATCAAGAACAACAACAACATGAACAACAACAACATCAACAACCTGAACAACAACAACAACAACAAGAAGAACAAAAAGGACAACAACAACATGAACAACAAGAACATCAACAACCAGAACAACAAGAACAACAAGAGCAACAAGAGCAACAAGAGCAACAAGAGCAACAAGGGCAACAAGAACAACAAGAGCAACAAGAGCAACAAGAGCAACAAGAACAACAAGAACAACAAGATCAACAAGAACAACAAGAACAACAAGGACAACAAGAAGAACGAGAACAACAAGAACAACAAGATCAACAAAAACAACAAGAACAACAAGAACAACAAGAACAACAAGAACAACAAGAACAACAAGAACAACAAGAACAACAAGAACAACAAGAACTACAACAATAACAAGGACAGCAACAACAACTACAACAAGAACAGCAAGAACAACAACAACAACAACAAGAACAACAACAAGAACAACAAGAACAACAAGATCAACAAAAACAACATCTACAACAAGAACAGCAAGAACAACAACAACAACAACAAGAACAACAAGAACAGAAAGAACAACAAGGACAACAAGAACAAGAACAGCAAGAGCAACAACAACAAGAACCGCATGAACAACAACAACAAGAACAACAAGAACAACAACAAGAACAACAAGAGCAACAAGAACAACAAGAACAACAAGAACAACAAGAACTACAACAATAACAAGGACAGCAACAACAACTACAACAAGAACAGCAAGAACAACAACAACAACAACAACAAGAACAACAAGAACAACAAGATCAACAAAAACAACATCTACAACAAGAACAGCAAGAACAACAACAACAACAACAAGAACAACAAGAACAGAAAGAACAACAAGGACAACAAGAACAAGAACAGCAAGAGCAACAACAACAAGAACCGCATGAACAACAACAACAAGAACAACAAGAACAACAACAACAAGAACAACAAGAACAACAACAAGAACAACAAGAGCAACAAGAACAACAAGAGCAACAAGAACAACAAGAACAACAAGATCAACAAGAACAACAAGCACAACAAGAACAACAAGGACAACAACAACAAGAACAACAAGGACAACAACAAAAAGGACAACTAGAACAACAACAAGAAGAACAACATGAACAGCAAGAACAACAAGAACAACAAGAACAACAAGGACAACAAGAACAACAAGAACAACAAGAACAACAAGAACAACTAGAACAACAAGTACAACAAGAACAACAAGAACAACAAGAACAACAAGAACAACAAGAACAACAAGGACAACAAGAACAACAAGAACAACAAGAACAACAAGAACAACAAGAACAACAAGAACAACAAGAACAACAAGAACTACAACAATAACAAGGACAGCAACAACAACTACAACAAGAACAGCAAGAACAACAACAACAACAACAAGAACAACAAGGACAACAAGAACAACAAGAACAACAAGAACAACAAGAACAACAAGATCAACAAAAACAACAAGAACAACAAGAACAACAAGAACAACAAGAACAACAAGAACTACAACAATAACAAGGACAGCAACAACAACTACAACAAGAACAGCAAGAACAACAACAACAACAACAAGAACAACAACAACAACAACAACAACAACAAGAACAACAACAAGAACAACAAGAACAACAAGATCAACAAAAACAACATCTACAACAAGAACAGCAAGAACAACAACAACAACAAGAACAACAAGAACAACAACAAGAACAACAAGAACAACAAGATCAACAAAAACAACATCTACAACAAGAACAGCAAGAACAACAACAACAACAACAAGAACAACAAGAACAGAAAGAACAACAAGGACAACAAGAACAAGAACAGCAAGAGCAACAACAACAAGAACCGCATGAACAACAACAACAACAACAACAAGAACAACAACAAGAACAACAAGAGCAACAAGAACAACAAGAGCAACAAGAACAACAAGAACAACAAGATCAACAAAAACAACAAGAACAACAAGAACAACAAGAACAACAAGAACAACAAGAACAACAAGAACTACAACAATAACAAGGACAGCAACAACAACTACAACAAGAACAGCAAGAACAACAACAACAACAACAAGAACAACAACAACAACAAGAACAACAACAAGAACAACAACAAGAACAACAAGAACAACAAGATCAACAAAAACAACATCTACAACAAGAACAGCAAGAACAACAAACAACAACAACAACAACAAGAACAGAAAGAACAACAAGGACAACAAGAACAAGAACAGCAAGAGCAACAACAACAAGAACCGCATGAACAACAACAACAAGAACAACAAGAACAACAACAAGAACAACAAGAGCAACAAGAACAACAAGAGCAACAAGAACAACAAGAACAACAAGATCAACAAGAACAACAAGCACAACAACAACAACAAGGACAACAACAACAAGAACAACAAGGACAACTAGAACAACAACAAGAAGAACAACAAGAACAACATGAACAGCAAAAACAACAAGAACAACAAGAACAACAAGAACAACAATAACAACAAGAACAACAAGAACAACAAGAACAACAAGAACAACAAGAACAACAAGAACAACAAGAACAACAAGAACAACAAGAACAACAAGAACAACAAGAACAACAAGAACAACAAGACCAACGAGAACAACGAGAACAACGAGCACAACGAGAACAACGAGAACAACGAGAACAACGAGAACAACGAGAACAACGAGAATAACGAGAACAACAAGAACAACCAGAACAGCAAGAAGAACAACCAGAACAACAAGAACAACGAGAAGAACAAGAAGAACAACAACAAGAACAACAACAACAACAACTAGAACAAGAAGAACAACAAGAACACCAAGAACACCAAGAACAACAAGAACAACAAGAACAACAAGTACAACAAGAACAACAAGAACAACAAGAACAACAAGAGCAACAAGAACAAGAACAGCAAGAACAACAAGAACCACAAGAAAAACAAGAACAACGAGAACAACGAGATCAACGAGAACAACGAGGACAAAGAGAACAACGAGAACAACGAGAACAACAAGAACAACAAGAACAACAAGTACAACAAGAACAACAAGAACAACAAGAACAACAAGAGCAACAAGAACAAGAACAGCAAGAACAACAAGAACCACAAGAAAAACAAGAACAACGAGAACAACAAGAGCGAAAAGAACAACAAGAACAACAAGAAAAACGAGAACAACGAGAACAACGAGAACAACAACAAGAACAACAACAACAACAACAACAACAACAACAACAACAACTAGGACAACAAGAACAACAAGAACACCCAGAACAAAAAGAACAACAAGAACAACAAGAACAACAAGAACATCAAGAACGACAACAACATGAACAACAACAACATCAACAACCAGAACAACAACAACAACAACAACAAGAACAAAAAGGACAACAACAACAAGAACATCAACAACCAGAACAACAAGAACAACAAGAGCAACAAGAGCAACAAGAGCAACAAGAGCAACAAGAGCAACAAGAGCAACAAGGGCAACAAGAGCAACAAGAGCAACAAGAGCAACAAGAGCAACAAGAACAACAAGAACAACAAGATCAACAAGAACAACAAGAGCAACAAGAACAACGAGAACAACGAGAACAACGAGAACAACGAGAACAACGAGAACAACGAGAACAACAAGAACAACCAGAACAGCAAGAAGAACAACAAGAACAACAAGAACAACAAGAACAACAAGATCAACAAAAACAACATGAACAACAAGAACAACAAGAACAACAAGAACAACAAGAACTACAACAATAACAAGGACAGCAACAACAACTACAACAAGGACAGCAAGAACAACAACAACAACAAGAACAACATGAACAACAAGAACAACAAGAACAACAAGAACAACAAGAACAACAAGAACAACAAGAACAACGAGAACAACGAGAACAACAAGAACAACAAGATCAACAAGAACAACAAGAACAACAAGAACTACAACAACAACAAGGACAACAACAACAACTACAACAAGAACAGCAAGAACAACAACAACAAGAACAACAAGAACAACAAGAACAAGAACAACAAGAACAACAAGAACAACAAGAACAACAAGAACAACAAGAACAACAAGAACAACAAGAACAACAAGAACAACAAGAACAACAAGAACAACAAGAACAACAAGAACAACAAGAACAACAAGAACAACAAGAACAACAAGAACAACAAGAACAACAAGAACAACAAGAACAACAAGAACAACAAGAACAACAAGAACAACAAGAACAACAAGAACAACAAGAACAACAAGAACAACAAGAACAACAAGAACAAAAAGAACAACAAGAACAACAAGAACAACAAGAACAACAAGAACAACAAGAACAACAAGAACAACAAGAACAACAAGAACAACGAGAACAACGAGAACAACGAGCACAACGAGAACAACGAGAACAACGAGAACAACGAGAATAACGAGAACAACAAGAACAACCAGAACAGCAAGAAGAACAACCAGAACAACAAGAACAACGAGAAGAACAAGAAGAACAACAACAAGAACAACAACAACAACAACTAGAACAAGAAGAACAACAAGAACACCAAGAACACCAAGAACAACAAGAACAACAAGAACAACAAGTACAACAAGAACAACAAGAACAACAAGAACAACAAGAGCAACAACAACATGAACAACAACAACATCAACAACCAGAACAACAACAACAACAACAACAAGAACAAAAAGGACAACAACAACATGAACAACAAGAACAACAAGAACAACAAGAACAACAAGAACAACAAGAACAACAAGAACAACAAGATCAACAAGAACAACAAGAACAACAAGAACAACAAGAACAACAAGGACAACAAGAACAACAAGAAGAACAAGAACAACAAGAACAACAAGATCAACAAAAACAACAAGAACAACAAGAACAACAAGAACAACAAGAACAACAAGAACAACAAGAACTAAAACAATAACAAGAACAACAAGAACAACAAGAACAACAAGAACAACAAGAACAACAAGAACAACTAGAACAACAAGTACAACAAGAACAACAAGAACAACAAGAACAACAAGAACAACAAGAACAACAAGAACAACAAGAACAACAAGAACAACAAGAACAACAAGAACAACAAGAACAACAAGAACAACAAGAACAACAAGAACAACAAGAACAACAAGAACAACAAGAACAACAAGAACAACAAGAACAACAAGAACAACAAGGACAACAACAACAACAAGAAGAACAACAAGAACAACATGAACAGAAAGAACAGCAAGAACAACAAGAACAACAAGAGCAACAAGAGCAACAAGAACAAGAACAGGAAGAACAACAACAACAACAAGAACAACAAAAACAAGAACAACAACAAGAACAACAACAACAACAAGAACAACAAGAACAACAGGAACAACAAGAACAACAAGAACAACAAGAGCAACAAGAACAAGAACAGCAAGAACAACAACAACAACAACAACAACAACAAGAACAACATGAACAACAAGAACAACATGAACAACAAGAACAACAAGAACAACAAGAACAACAAGAACAACAAGAACAACAAGAACAACAAGAACAACAAGAACAACGAGAACAACGAGAACAACAAGAATAACAAGAACAACAAGGACAACCAGAACAGCAAGAAGAACAACAAGAACAACAAGAACAACAAGAACAACCAGATCAACAAAAACAACAAGAACAACAAGAACAACAAGAACAACAAGAACAACAAGAACAACGAGAACAACGAGAACAACGAGAACAACGAGAACAACGAGAACAACGAGAACAACAACAAGAACATCAACAACAACAACAACAACAACAACAAGAACAACAAGAACAGAAAGAACAACAAGGACAACAAGAACAAGAACAGCAAGAGCAACAACAACAAGAACCACATGAACAACAACAACAAGAACAACATGAACAACAACAACAACAGGAACAACAAGAACAACAAGGACAACAAGAACAACAAGAACAACAAGAACAAGAACAACAACATCAACCAGAACAACAACAACATGAACAACAAGAACAACAACAGCAACAACAACAACAAGGACAACAAGAACAACAAGAGCAAAAAGAACAACAAGAACAACGAGAAAAACGAGAACAACGAGAACAACGAGAACAACAACAAGAACAACAACAACAACAACAACAACAACAACAACTAGAACAACAAGAACAACAAGAACACCAAGAACAAAAAGAACAACAAGAACAACAACAACAACTAGAACAACAAGAACAACAAGAACACCAAGAACAAAAAGAACAACAAGAACAACAAGAACAACAAGAACATCAAGAACAACAACAACATGAACAACAACAACATCAACAACCAGAACAACAACAACAACAACAAGAAGAACAAAAAGGACAACAACAACATGAACAACAAAAACATCAACAACCAGAACAACAAGAACAACAAGATCAACAAGAGCAACAAGAACAACAAGATCAACAAGAACAACAAGAACAACAAGGACAACAAGAACAACAAGAAGAACGAGAACAACAAGAACAACAAGATCAACAAAAACAACAAGAACAACAAGAACAACAAGAACAACAAGAACAACAAGAACAACAAGAACAACAAGAACAACAAGAACTACAACAATAACAAGGACAGCAACAACAACTACAACAAGAACAGCAGGAACAACAACAACAACAACAAGAACAACAACAAGAACAACAAGAACAACAAGATCAACAAAAACAACATCTACAACAAGAACAGCAAGAACAACAAGAACAACAACAAGAACAACAAGAACAGAAAGAACAACAAGGACAACAAGAACAAGAACAGCAAGAGCAACAACAACAAGAACCGCATGAACAACAACAACAAGAACAACAAGAACAACAACAAGAACAACAAGAGCAACAAGAACAACAAGAACAACAAGAACAACAAGAACTACAACAATAACAAGGACAGCAACAACAACTACAACAAGAACAGCAAGAACAACAACAACAACAACAAGAACAACAAGAACAACAAGATCAACAAAAACAACATCTACAACAAGAACAGCAAGAACAACAACAACAACAACAAGAACAACAAGAACAGAAAGAACAACAAGAACAACAAGAACAACAAGAACAACAAGAACAACAAGAACAACTAGAACAACAAGTACAACAAGAACAACAAGAACAACAAGAACAACAAGAACAACAAGAACAACAAGAACAACAAGAACAACAAGAACAACAAGAACAACAAGAACAACAAGAACAACAAGAACAACAAGAACAACAAGAACAACAAGAACAACAAGAACAACAAGAACAACAAGAACAACAAGGACAACAACAACAACAAGAAGAACAACAAGAACAACATGAACAGAAAGAACAGCAAGAACAACAAGAACAACAAGAGCAACAAGAACAACAAGAACAAGAACAGGAAGAACAACAACAACAACAAGAACAACAAAAACAAGAACAACAACAAGAACAACACGAACAACAACAAGAACAACAACAACAACAAGAACAACAAGAACAACAAGAGCAACAAGAACAAGAACAGCAAGAACAACAACAACAACAACAACAACAACAACAAGAACAACATGAACAACAAGAACAACATGAACAACAAGAACAACAAGAACAACAAGAACAACAAGAACAACAAGAACAACAAGAACAACGAGAACAACGAGAACAACAAGAATAACAAGAACAACAAGGACAACCAGAACAGCAAGAAGAACAACAAGAACAACAAGAACAACAAGAACAACAAGAACAACCAGATCAACAAAAACAACAAGAACAACAAGAACAACAAGAACAACAAGAACAACAAGAACAACGAGAACAACGAGAACAACGAGAACAACGAGAACAACGAGAACAACAAGAACAACCAGAACAGCAAGAAGAACAACCAGAACAACAAGAACGACGAGAAGAACAAGAAGAACAACAACAAGAACAACAACAACAACAACTAGAACAAGAAGAACAACAAGAACACCAAGAACACCAAGAACAACAAGAACAACAAGAACAACAAGTACAACAAGAACAACAAGAACAACAAGAACAACAAGAGCAACAACAACATGAACAACAACAACATCAACAACCAGAACAACAACAACAACAACAACAAGAACAAAAAGGACAACAACAACATGAACAACAAGAACAACAAGAACAACAAGAACAACAAGAACAACAAGAACAACAAGAACAACAAGATCAACAAGAACAACAAGAACAACAAGAACAACAAGAACAACAAGGACAACAAGAACAACAAGAAGAACAAGAACAACAAGAACAACAAGATCAACAAAAACAACAAGAACAACAAGAACAACAAGAACAACAAGAACAACAAGAACAACAAGAACTAAAACAATAACAAGAACAACAAGAACAACAAGAACAACAAGAACAACAAGAACAACAAGAACAACTAGAACAACAAGTACAACAAGAACAACAAGAACAACAAGAACAACAAGAACAACAAGAACAACAAGAACAACAAGAACAACAAGAACAACAAGAACAACAAGAACAACAAGAACAACAAGAACAACAAGAACAACAAGAACAACAAGAACAACAAGAACAACAAGAACAACAAGAACAACAAGAACAACAAGAACAACAAGAACAACAAGGACAACAACAACAACAAGAAGAACAACAAGAACAACATGAACAGAAAGAACAGCAAGAACAACAAGAACAACAAGAGCAACAAGAGCAACAAGAACAAGAACAGGAAGAACAACAACAACAACAAGAACAACAAAAACAAGAACAACAACAAGAACAACAACAACAACAAGAACAACAAGAACAACAGGAACAACAAGAACAACAAGAACAACAAGAGCAACAAGAACAAGAACAGCAAGAACAACAACAACAACAACAACAACAACAACAACAAGAACAACATGAACAACAAGAACAACATGAACAACAAGAACAACAAGAACAACAAGAACAACAAGAACAACAAGAACAACAAGAACAACAAGAACAACAAGAACAACGAGAACAACGAGAACAACAAGAATAACAAGAACAACAAGGACAACCAGAACAGCAAGAAGAACAACAAGAACAACAAGAACAACAAGAACAACAAGAACAACAAGAACAACAAGAACAACAAGAACAACAAGAACAACAAGAACAACAAGGACAACAAGAACAAGAACAGCAAGAGCAACAACAACAAGAACCACATGAACAACAACAACAAGAACAACATGAACAACAACAACAACAGGAACAACAAGAACAACAAGAACAACAAGAACAACAAGAACAACAAGAACAACAAGAACAAGAACAACAACATCAACCAGAACAACAACAACATGAACAACAAGAACAACAACAGCAACAACAACAACAAGGACAACAAGAACAACAAGAGCAAAAAGAACAACAAGAACAACGAGAAAAACGAGAACAACGAGAACAACGAGAACAACAACAAGAACAACAACAACAACAACAACAACAACAACAACAACAACAACAACTAGAACAACAAGAACAACAAGAACACCAAGAACAAAAAGAACAACAAGAACAACAAGAACAACAAGAACATCAAGAACAACAACAACATGAACAACAACAACATCAACAACCAGAACAACAACAACAACAACAACAAGAACAAAAAGGTCAACAACAACATGAACAACAAGAACATCAACAACCAGAACAACAAGAACAACAAGAGCAACAAGAGCAACAAGAGCAACAAGAGCAACAAGGGCAACAAGAGCAACAAGAGCAACAAGAGCAACAAGAGCAACAAGAACAACAAGAACAACAAGATCAACAAGAACAACAAGAGCAACAAGAACAACGAGAACAACGAGAACAACGAGAACAACGAGAACAACGAGAACAACAAGAACAACCAGAACAGCAAGAAGAACAACAAGAACAACAAGAACAACAAGATCAACAAAAACAACATGAACAACAAGAACAACAAGAACAACAAGAACTACAACAATAACAAGGACAGCAACAACAACTACAACAAGAACAGCAAGAACAACAACAACAACAAGAACAACAAGAACAACAAGATCAACAAAAACAACATCTACAACAAGAACAGCAAGAACAACAACAACAACAAGAACAAAAAGAACAGAAAGAACAACAAGGACAACAAGAACAAGAACAGCAAGAGCAACAACAACAAGAACCGCATGAACAACAACAACAAGAACAACAAGAACAACAACAAGAACAACGAGAGCAACAAGAACAACAAGAACAACAAGAACAACAAGAACAACAAGAACAACAAGAACAACAAGAACAACAAGAACAACAAGAACAACAAGAACAACAAGAACAACAAGAACAACAAGAACAACAAGAACAACAAGAACAACAAGAAGAACAAGAACAACAAGAACAACAAGAACAACAAGAACAACAAGAACAACAAGAACAACAAGAACAACAAGAACAACAAGAACAACAAGAACAACAAGAACAACAAGAACAACAAGAACAACAAGAACAACAAGAACAACAAGGACAACAAGAACAAGAACAGCAAGAGCAACAACAACAAGAACCACATGAACAACAACAACAAGAACAACATGAACAACAACAACAACAGGAACAACAAGAACAACAAGAACAACAAGAACAACAACAACAACAAGAACAAGAACAACAACATCAACCAGAACAACAACAACATGAACAACAAGAACAACAACAGCAACAACAACAACAAGGACAACAAGAACAACAAGAGCAAAAAGAACAACAAGAACAACGAGAAAAACGAGAACAACTAGAACAACGAGAACAACAACAAGAACAACAACAACAACAACAACAACAACAACAACAACTAGAACAACAAGAACAACAAGAACACCAAGAACAAAAAGAACAACAAGAACAACAAGAACAACAAGAACATCAAGAACAACAACAACATGAACAACAACAACATCAACAACCAGAACAACAACAACAACAACAACAAGAACAAAAAGGACAACAACAACATGAACAACAAGAACATCAACAACCAGAACAACAAGAACAACAAGAGCAACAAGAGCAACAAGAGCAACAAGAGCAACAAGGGCAACAAGAGCAACAAGAGCAACAAGAGCAACAAGAGCAACAAGAACAACAAGAACAACAAGATCAACAAGAACAACAAGAGCAACAAGAACAACGAGAACAACGAGAACAACGAGAACAACGAGAACAACGAGAACAACGAGAACAACAAGAACAACCAGAACAGCAAGAAGAACAACAAGAACAACAAGAACAACAAGATCAACAAAAACAACATGAACAACAAGAACAACAAGAACAACAAGAACTACAACAATAACAAGGACAGCAACAACAACTACAACAAGAACAGCAAGAACAACAACAACAACAAGAACAACAAGAACAACAAGATCAACAAAAACAACATCTACAACAAGAACAGCAAGAACAACAACAACAACAAGAACAAAAAGAACAGAAAGAACAACAAGGACAACAAGAACAAGAACAGCAAGAGCAACAACAACAAGAACCGCATGAACAACAACAACAAGAACAACAAGAACAACAACAAGAACAACGAGAGCAACAAGAACAACAAGAGCAACAAGAACAACAAGAACAACAAGATCAACAAGAACAACAAGCACAACAAGAACAACAAGGACAACAACAACAAGAACAACAAGGACAACAACAACAAGGACAACTAGAACAACAACAAGAAGAACAACAAGAACAACATGAACAGCAAAAACAACAAGAACAACAAGAACAACAAGAACAACAAGAACAACAAGAACAACAAGAACAACAAGAACAACAAGAACAACAAGAACAACAAGAACAACAAGAACAACAAGAACAACAAGAACAACAAGGACAACAAGAACAACAAGAAGAACGAGAACAACAAGAACAACAAGATCAACAAAAACAACAAGAACAACAAGAACAACAAGAACAACAAGAACAACAAGAACAACAAGAACAACAAGAACAACAAGAACTACAACAATAACAAGGACAGCAACAACAACTACAACAAGAACAGCAAGAACAACAACAACAACAACAAGAACAACAACAAGAACAACAAGAACAACAAGATCAACAAAAACAACATCTACAACAAGAACAGCAAGAACAACAACAACAACAACAAGAACAACAAGAACAGAAAGAACAACAAGGACAACAAGAACAAGAACAGCAAGAGCAACAACAACAAGAACCGCATGAACAACAACAACAAGAACAACAAGAACAACAACAAGAACAACAAGAGCAACAAGAACAACAAGAGCAACAAGAACAACAAGAACAACAAGATCAACAAAAACAACAAGAACAACAAGAACAACAAGAACAACAAGAACAACAAGAACTACAACAATAACAAGGACAGCAACAACAACTACAACAAGAACAGCAAGAACAACAACAACAACAACAAGAACAACAACAACAACAAGAACAACAACAAGAACAACAACAAGAACAACAAGAACAACAAGATCAACAAAAACAACATCTACAACAAGAACAGCAAGAACAACAACAACAACAAGAACAACAAGAACAGAAAGAACAACAAGGACAACAAGAACAAGAACAGCAAGAGCAACAACAACAAGAACCGCATGAACAACAACAACAAGAACAACAAGAACAACAACAAGAACAACAAGAGCAACAAGAACAACAAGAGCAACAAGAACAACAAGATCAACAAGAACAACAAGCACAACAACAACAACAAGGACAACAACAACAAGAACAACAAGGACAACTAGAACAACAACAAGAAGAACAACAAGAACAACATGAACAGCAAAAACAACAAGAACAACAAGAACAACAAGAACAACAAGATCAACAAAAACAACATCTACAACAAGAACAGCAAGAACAACAACAACAACAAGAACAACAAGAACAGAAAGAACAACAAGGACAACAAGAACAAGAACAGCAAGAGCAACAACAACAAGAACCGCATGAACAACAACAACAAGAACAACAAGAACAACAACAAGAACAACAAGAGCAACAAGAACAACAAGAGCAACAAGAACAACAAGAACAACAAGATCAACAAGAACAACAAGCACAACAACAACAACAAGGACAACAACAACAAGAACAACAACAAGAAGAACAACAAGAACAACATGAACAGCAAAAACAACAAGAACAACAAGAACAACAAGAACAACAAGAACAACAAGAACAACAAGAGCAACAAGAACAACAAGAACAACAAGAACAACAAGAACAACAAGAACAACAAGAACAACAAGAACAACAAGAACAACTAGAACAACAAGTACAACAAGAACAACAAGAACAACAAGAACAACAAGAACAACAAGAACAACAAGAACAACAAGAACAACAAGAACAACAAGAACAACAAGAACAACAAGAACAACACGAACAACAAGAACAACAAGAACAGCAAGAACAACAAGGACAACAACAACAACAAGAAGAACAACAAGAACAACATGAACAGAAAGAACAGCAAGAACAACAAGAACAACAAGAGCAACAAGAACAACAAGAACAACAACAACAACAAGAACAACAAGAACAACAGGAACAACAAGAACAATAAGAACAACAAGAGCAACAAGAACAAGAACAGCAAGAACAACAACAACAACAAGAACAACATGAACAACAAGAACAACAAGAACAACAAGAACAACAAGAACAACAAGAACAACAAGAACAAGAACAGCAAGAGCAACAACAACAAGAACCGCATGAACAACAACAACAAGAACAACAAGAACAACAACAAGAACAACAAGAGCAACAAGAACAACAAGAGCAACAAGAACAACAAGAACAACAAGATCAACAAAAACAACAAGAACAACAAGAACAACAAGAACAACAAGAACAACAAGAACTACAACAATAACAAGGACAGCAACAACAACTACAACAAGAACAGCAAGAACAACAACAACAACAACAAGAACAACAACAACAACAAGAACAACAACAAGAACAACAACAAGAACAACAAGAACAACAAGATCAACAAAAACAACATCTACAACGAGAACAGCAAGAACAACAACAACAACAAGAACAACAAGAACAGAAAGAACAACAAGGACAACAAGAACAAGAACAGCAAGAGCAACAACAACAAGAACCGCATGAACAACAACAACAACAACAAGAACAACAACAACAACAAGAACAACAACAAGAACAACAACAAGAACAACAAGAACAACAAGATCAACAAAAACAACATCTACAACAAGAACAACAAGATCAACAAGAACAACAAGCACAACAACAACAACAAGGACAACAACAACAAGAACAACAAGGACAACTAGAACAACAACAAGAAGAACAACAAGAACAACATGAACAGCAAAAACAACAAGAACAACAAGAACAACAAGAACAACAAGATCAACAAAAACAACATCTACAACAAGAACAGCAAGAACAACAACAACAACAAGAACAACAAGAACAGAAAGAACAACAAGGACAACAAGAACAAGAACAGCAAGAGCAACAACAACAAGAACCGCATGAACAACAACAACAAGAACAACAAGAACAACAACAAGAACAACAAGAGCAACAAGAACAACAACAACAACAAGGACAACAACAACAAGAACAACAAGGACAACTAGAACAACAACAACAACAAGGACAACAACAACAAGAACAACAAGGACAACTAGAACAACAACAAGAAGAACAACAAGAACAACATGAACAGCAAAAACAACAAGAACAACAAGAACAACAAGAACAACAAGAACAACAAGAACAACAAGAGCAACAAGAACAACAAGAACAACAAGAACAACAAGAACAACAAGAACAACAAGAACAACAAGAACAACAAGAACAACAAGAACAACTAGAACAACAAGAACAACTAGAACAACAAGTACAACAAGAACAACAAGAACAACAAGAACAACAAGAACAACAAGAACAACAAGAACAACAAGAACAACAAGAACAACAAGAACAACAAGAACAACAAGAACAACAAGGACAACAACAACAACAAGAAGAACAACAAGAACAACATGAACAGAAAGAACAGCAAGAACAACAAGAACAACAAGAGCAACAAGAACAACAAGAACAACAACAACAACAAGAACAACAAGAACAACAGGAACAACAAGAACAATAAGAACAACAAGAGCAACAAGAACAAGAACAGCAAGAACAACAACAACAACAAGAACAACATGAACAACAAGAACAACAAGAACAACAAGAACAACAAGAACAACAAGAACAACAAGAACAACAAGAACAACAAGAACAACGAGAACAACGAGAACAACAAGAACAACAAGATCAACAAGAACAACAAGAACAACAAGAACTACAACAACAACAAGGACAACAACAACAACTACAACAAGAACAGCAAGAACAACAACAACAACAAGAACAACAAGAACAACAAGAACAACAACAACAAGTACAACAAGAACAACAAGAACAACAAGAACAACAAGAACAACAAGAACAACAAGAACAACAAGAACAACAAGAACAACAAGAACAACAAGAACAACAAGTACAACAAGAACAACAAGAGCAACAAGAACAACAAGAACAACAAGAGCAACAAGAACAACAAGAACAACAAGATCAACAAGAACAACAAGCACAACAACAACAACAAGGACAACAACAACAAGAACAACAAGGACAACTAGAACAACAACAAGAAGAACAACAAGAACAACATGAACAGCAAAAACAACAAGAACAACAAGAACAACAAGAACAACAAGAACAACAAGAGCAACAAGAACAACAAGAACAACAAGAACAACAAGAACAACAAGAACAACAAGAACAACAAGAACAACAAGAACAACAAGAACAACTAGAACAACAAGTACAACAAGAACAACAAGAACAACAAGAACAACAAGAACAACAAGAACAACAAGAACAACAAGAACAACAAGAACAACAAGAACAACAAGAACAACAAGAACAACAAGAACAACAAGAACAACAAGATCAACAAGAACAACAAGAACAACAACAACAACAAGAACAACAAGAACAACAGGAACAACAAGAACAATAAGAACAACAAGAGCAACAAGAACAAGAACAGCAAGAACAACAACAACAACAAGAACAACATGAACAACAAGAACAACAAGAACAACAAGAACAACAAGAACAACAAGAACAACAAGAACAACGAGAACAACGAGAACAACGAACACAACGAGAACAACGAGAACAACGAGAACAACGAGAACAACGAGAATAACGAGAACAAGAAGAACAACAAGAAGACCAAGAACACCAAGAACAACAAGAACAACAAGAACAACAAGTACAACAAGAACAACAAGAACAACAAGAACAACAAGAGCAACAAGAACAAGAACAGCAAGAACAACAAGAACCACAAGAAAAACAAGAACAACGAGAACAACAAGAGCGAAAAGAACAACAAGAACAACGAGAAAAACGAGAACAACGAGAACAACGAGTACAACAACAAGAACAACAACAACAACAACAACAACAACAACAACAACTAGAACAACAAGAACAACAAGAACACCAAGAACAAAAAGAACAACAAGAACAACAAGAACAACAAGAACAACAAGAACAACAAGAACATCAAGAACAACAACAACATGAACAACAACAACATCAACAACCAGAACAACAACAACAACAACAACAAGAACAAAAAGGACAACAACAACATGAACAACAAGAACATCAACAACCAGAACAACAAGAACAACAAGAGCAACAAGAGCAACAAGAGCAACAAGAGCAACAAGAGCAACAAGGGCAACAAGAGCAACAAGAGCAACAAGAGCAACAAGAGCAATAAGAACAACAAGAACAACAAGATCAACAAGAACAACAAGAGCAACAAGAACAACGAGAACAACGAGAACAACGAGAACAACGAGAACAACGAGAACAACGAGAACAACAAGAACAACCAGAACAGCAAGAAGAACAACAAGAACAACAAGAACAACAAGAACAACAAGATCAACAAAAACAACATGAACAACAAGAACAACAAGAACAACAAGAACTACAACAATAACAAGGACAGCAACAACAACTACAACAAGAACAGCAAGTACAACAACAACAACAAGAACAACAACAAGAACAACAAGAACAACAAGATCAACAAAAACAACATCTACAACAAGAACAGCAAGAACAACAACAACAACAAGAACAAAAAGAACAACAAGAACAACAAGAACAACAAGAACATCAAGAACAACAACAACATGAACAACAACAACATCAACAACCAGAACAACAACAACAACAACAAGAAGAACAAAAAGGACAACAACAACATGAACAACAAGAACATCAACAACCAGAACAACAAGAACAACAAGGACAACAACAAAAAGGACAACTAGAACAACAACAAGAAGAACAACAAGAACAACATGAACAGCAAGAACAACAAGAACAACAAGAACAACAAGGACAACAAGAACAACAAGAACAACAAGAACAACAAGAACAACAAGATCAACAAAAACAACAAGAACAACAAGAACAACAAGAACAACAAGAACTACAACAATAACAAGGACAGCAACAACAACTACAACAAGAACAGCAAGAACAACAACAACAACAACAAGAACAACAACAACAACAAGAACAACAACAAGAACAACAACAAGAACAACAAGAACAACAAGATCAACAAAAACAACATCTACAACAAGAACAGCAAGAACAACAACAACAACAAGAACAACAAGAACAGAAAGAACAACAAGGACAACAAGAACAAGAACAGCAAGAGCAACAACAACAAGAACCGCATGAACAACAACAACAAGAACAACAAGAACAACAACAAGAACAACAAGAGCAACAAGAACAACAAGAGCAACAAGAACAACAAGAACAACAAGATCAACAAGAACAACAAGCACAACAACAACAACAAGGACAACAACAACAAGAACAACAAGGACAACTAGAACAACAACAAGAAGAACAACAAGAACAACATGAACAGCAAAAACAACAAGAACAACAAGAACAACAAGAACAACAAGAGCAACAAGAACAACAAGAACAACAAGAACAACAAGAACAACAAGAACAACAAGAACAACAAGAACAACAAGAACAACAAGAACAACTAGAACAACAAGTACAACAAGAACAACAAGAACAACAAGAACAACAAGAACAACAAGAACAACAAGAACAACAAGAACAACAAGAACAACAAGAACAACAAGAACAACAAGAACAACAAGAACAACAAGAACAACAAGAACAACAAGAACAACAAGAACAACAAGAACAACAAGGACAACAACAACAACAAGAAGAACAACAAGAACAACATGAACAGAAAGAACAGCAAGAACAACAAGAACAACAAGAGCAACAAGAACAACAAGAACAACAACAACAACAAGAACAACAAGAACAACAGGAACAACAAGAACAATAAGAACAACAAGAGCAACAAGAACAAGAACAGCAAGAACAACAACAACAACAAGAACAACAAGAACAACAAGAACAACAAGAACAACAAGAACAACAAGAACAACAAGAACAACAAGAACAACAAGAACAACAAGAACAACAAGAACAACAAGAACAACGAGAACAACGAGAACAACAAGAACAACAAGATCAACAAGAACAACAAGAACAACAAGAACTACAACAACAACAAGGACAACAACAACAACTACAACAAGAACAGCAAGAACAACAACAACAACAAGAACAACAAGAACAACAAGAACAACAACAACAAGTACAACAAGAACAACAAGAACAACAAGAACAACAAGAACAACAAGAACAACAAGAACAACAAGAACAACAAGAACAACAAGAACAACAAGAACAACAAGTACAACAAGAACAACAAGAGCAACAAGAACAACAAGAACAACAAGAACAACAAGAACAACAAGAACAACAAGAACAACAAGAACAACAAGAACAACAAGAACAACAAGAACAACAAGAACAACAAGAACAACAAGAACAACAAGAACAACGAGAACAACGAGAACAACGAGAACAACGAGCACAACGAGAACAACGAGAACAACGAGAACAACGAGAACAACGAGAACAACGAGAATAACGAGAACAACAAGAACAACCAGAACAGCAAGAAGAACAACCAGAACAACAAGAACAACGAGAAGAACAAGAAGAACAACAAGAACAACAAGGACAACAACAACAACAAGAAGAACAACAAGAACAACATGAACAGAAAGAACAGCAAGAACAACAAGAACAACAAGAGCAACAAGAACAACAAGAACAACAACAACAACAAGAACAACAAGAACAACAGGAACAACAAGAACAATAAGAACAACAAGAGCAACAAGAACAAGAACAGCAAGAACAACAACAACAACAAGAACAACATGAACAACAAGAACAACAAGAACAACAAGAACAACAAGAACAACAAGAACAACAAGAACAAGAACAGCAAGAGCAACAACAACAAGAACCGCATGAACAACAACAACAAGAACAACAAGAACAACAACAAGAACAACAAGAGCAACAAGAACAACAAGAGCAACAAGAACAACAAGAACAACAAGATCAACAAAAACAACAAGAACAACAAGAACAACAAGAACAACAAGAACAACAAGAACTACAACAATAACAAGGACAGCAACAACAACTACAACAAGAACAGCAAGAACAACAACAACAACAACAAGAACAACAACAACAACAAGAACAACAACAAGAACAACAACAAGAACAACAAGAACAACAAGATCAACAAAAACAACATCTACAACAAGAACAGCAAGAACAACAACAACAACAAGAACAACAAGAACAGAAAGAACAACAAGGACAACAAGAACAAGAACAGCAAGAGCAACAACAACAAGAACCGCATGAACAACAACAACAAGAACAACAAGAACAACAACAAGAACAACAAGAGCAACAAGAACAACAAGAGCAACAAGAACAACAAGAACAACAAGATCAACAAGAACAACAAGCACAACAACAACAACAAGGACAACAACAACAAGAACAACAAGGACAACTAGAACAACAACAAGAAGAACAACAAGAACAACATGAACAGCAAAAACAACAAGAACAACAAGAACAACAAGAACAACAAGATCAACAAAAACAACATCTACAACAAGAACAGCAAGAACAACAACAACAACAAGAACAACAAGAACAGAAAGAACAACAAGGACAACAAGAACAAGAACAGCAAGAGCAACAACAACAAGAACCGCATGAACAACAACAACAAGAACAACAAGAACAACAACAAGAACAACAAGAGCAACAAGAACAACAAGAGCAACAAGAACAACAAGAACAACAAGATCAACAAGAACAACAAGCACAACAACAACAACAAGGACAACAACAACAAGAACAACAAGGACAACTAGAACAACAACAAGAAGAACAACAAGAACAACATGAACAGCAAAAACAACAAGAACAACAAGAACAACAAGAACAACAAGAACAACAAGAACAACAAGAGCAACAAGAACAACAAGAACAACAAGAACAACAAGAACAACAAGAACAACAAGAACAACAAGAACAACAAGAACAACAAGAACAACTAGAACAACAAGTACAACAAGAACAACAAGAACAACAAGAACAACAAGAACAACAAGAACAACAAGAACAACAAGAACAACAAGAACAACAAGAACAACAAGAACAACAAGAACAACAAGAACAACAAGAACAACAAGGACAACAACAACAACAAGAAGAACAACAAGAACAACATGAACAGAAAGAACAGCAAGAACAACAAGAACAACAAGAGCAACAAGAACAACAAGAACAACAACAACAACAAGAACAACAAGAACAACAGGAACAACAAGAACAATAAGAACAACAAGAGCAACAAGAACAAGAACAGCAAGAACAACAACAACAACAAGAACAACATGAACAACAAGAACAACAAGAACAACAAGAACAACAAGAACAACAAGAACAACAAGAACAACAAGAACAACAAGAACAACGAGAACAACGAGAACAACAAGAACAACAAGATCAACAAGAACAACAAGAACAACAAGAACTACAACAACAACAAGGACAACAACAACAACTACAACAAGAACAGCAAGAACAACAACAACAACAAGAACAACAAGAACAACAAGAACAACAACAACAAGTACAACAAGAACAACAAGAACAACAAGAACAACAAGAACAACAAGAACAACAAGAACAACAAGAACAACAAGAACAACAAGAACAACAAGTACAACAAGAACAACAAGAGCAACAAGAACAACAAGAACAACAAGAGCAACAAGAACAACAAGAACAACAAGATCAACAAGAACAACAAGCACAACAACAACAACAAGGACAACAACAACAAGAACAACAAGGACAACTAGAACAACAACAAGAAGAACAACAAGAACAACATGAACAGCAAAAACAACAAGAACAACAAGAACAACAAGAACAACAAGAACAACAAGAGCAACAAGAACAACAAGAACAACAAGAACAACAAGAACAACAAGAACAACAAGAACAACAAGAACAACAAGAACAACAAGAACAACTAGAACAACAAGTACAACAAGAACAACAAGAACAACAAGAACAACAAGAACAACAAGAACAACAAGAACAACAAGAACAACAAGAACAACAAGAACAACAAGAACAACAAGAACAACAAGAACAACAAGAACAACAAGAACAACAAGAACAACAAGAACAACAAGTACAACAAGAACAACAAGAGCAACAAGAACAACAAGAACAACAAGAGCAACAAGAACAACAAGAACAACAAGATCAACAAGAACAACAAGAACAACAACAACAACAAGAACAACAAGAACAACAGGAACAACAAGAACAATAAGAACAACAAGAGCAACAAGAACAAGAACAGCAAGAACAACAACAACAACAAGAACAACATGAACAACAAGAACAACAAGAACAACAAGAACAACAAGAACAACAAGAACAACAAGAACAACAAGAACAACAAGAACAACTAGAACAACAAGTACAACAAGAACAACAACAATAACAAGGACAGCAACAACAACTACAACAAGAACAGCAAGAACAACAACAACAACAACAAGAACAACAACAACAACAAGAACAACAACAAGAACAACAACAAGAACAACAAGAACAACAAGATCAACAAAAACAACATCTACAACAAGAACAGCAAGAACAACAACAACAACAAGAACAACAAGAACAGAAAGAACAACAAGGACAACAAGAACAAGAACAGCAAGAGCAACAACAACAAGAACCGCATGAACAACAACAACAAGAACAACAAGAACAACAACAAGAACAACAAGAGCAACAAGAACAACAAGAGCAACAAGAACAACAAGAACAACAAGATCAACAAGAACAACAAGCACAACAACAACAACAAGGACAACAACAACAAGAACAACAAGGACAACTAGAACAACAACAAGAAGAACAACAAGAACAACATGAACAGCAAAAACAACAAGAACAACAAGAACAACAAGAACAACAAGAGCAACAAGAACAACAAGAACAACAAGAACAACAAGAACAACAAGAACAACAAGAACAACAAGAACAACAAGAACAACAAGAACAACTAGAACAACAAGTACAACAAGAACAACAAGAACAACAAGAACAACAAGAACAACAAGAACAACAAGAACAACAAGAACAACAAGAACAACAAGAACAACAAGAACAACAAGAACAACAAGAACAACAAGAACAACAAGGACAACAACAACAACAAGAAGAACAACAAGAACAACATGAACAGAAAGAACAGCAAGAACAACAAGAACAACAAGAGCAACAAGAACAACAAGAACAACAACAACAACAAGAACAACAAGAACAACAGGAACAACAAGAACAATAAGAACAACAAGAGCAACAAGAACAAGAACAGCAAGAACAACAACAACAACAAGAACAACAAGAACAACAAGAACAACAAGAACAACAAGAACAACAAGAACAACAAGAACAACAAGAACAACAAGAACAACAAGAACAACAAGAACAACAAGAACAACAAGAACAACAAGAACAACGAGAACAACGAGAACAACAAGAACAACAAGATCAACAAGAACAACAAGAACAACAAGAACTACAACAACAACAAGGACAACAACAACAACTACAACAAGAACAGCAAGAACAACAACAACAACAAGAACAACAAGAACAACAAGAACAACAACAACAAGTACAACAAGAACAACAAGAACAACAAGAACAACAAGAACAACAAGAACAACAAGAACAACAAGAACAACAAGAACAACAAGAACAACAAGAACAACAAGTACAACAAGAACAACAAGAGCAACAAGAACAACAAGAACAACAAGAACAACAAGAACAACAAGAACAACAAGAACAACAAGAACAACAAGAACAACAAGAACAACAAGAACAACAAGAACAACAAGAACAACAAGAACAACAAGAACAACGAGAACAACGAGAACAACGAGAACAACGAGCACAACGAGAACAACGAGAACAACGAGAACAACGAGAACAACGAGAACAACGAGAATAACGAGAACAACAAGAACAACCAGAACAGCAAGAAGAACAACCAGAACAACAAGAACAACGAGAAGAACAAGAAGAACAACAACAAGAACAACAACAACAACAACTAGAACAAGAAGAGCAACAAGAACACCAAGAACACCAAGAACAACAAGAACAACAAGAACAACAAGTACAACAAGAACAACAAGAACAACAAGAACAACAAGAGCAACAAGAACAACAAGAACAACAAGAACAACAAGAACAACGAGAACAACGAGAACAACGAACACAACGAGAACAACGAGAACAACGAGAACAACGAGAACAACGAGAATAACGAGAACAACAAGAACAACCAGAACAGCAAGAAGAACAACCAGAACAACAAGAACAAAGAGAAGAACAAGAAGAACAACAAGAACAACAAGAACAACAAGAACAACAAGAACAACAAGAACAACAAGAACAACAAGAACAACAAGAACAACAAGAACAACAAGAACAACAAGAACAACAAGAACAACAAGAACAACAAGGACAACAACAACAACAAGAAGAACAACAAGAACAACATGAACAGAAAGAACAGCAAGAACAACAAGAACAACAAGAGCAACAAGAACAACAAGAACAACAACAACAACAAGAACAACAAGAACAACAGGAACAACAAGAACAATAAGAACAACAAGAGCAACAAGAACAAGAACAGCAAGAACAACAACAACAACAAGAACAACATGAACAACAAGAACAACAAGAACAACAAGAACAACAAGAACAACCAGAACAACAAGAACAACAAGAACAACAAGAACAACGAGAACAACGAGAACAACAAGAACAACAAGATCAACAAGAACAACAAGAACAACAAGAACTACAACAACAACAAGGACAACAACAACAACTACAACAAGAACAGCAAGAACAACAACAACAACAAGAACAACAAGAACAACAAGAACAACAACAACAAGTACAACAAGAACAACAAGAACAACAAGAACAACAAGAACAACAAGAACAACAAGAACAACAAGAACAACAAGAACAACAAGTACAACAAGAACAACAAGAGCAACAAGAACAACAAGAACAACAAGAACAACAAGAACAACAAGAACAACAAGAACAACAAGAACAACAAGAACAACAAGAACAACAAGAACAACAAGAACAACAAGAACAACAAGAACAACGAGAACAACGAGAACAACGAGAACAACGAGCACAACGAGAACAACGAGAACAACGAGAACAACGAGAACAACGAGAACAACGAGAATAACGAGAACAACAAGAACAACCAGAACAGCAAGAAGAACAACCAGAACAACAAGAGCAACGAGAAGAACAAGAAGAACAACAACAAGAACAACAACAACAACAACTAGAACAAGAAGAACAACAAGAACACCAAGAACACCAAGAACAACAAGAACAACAAGAACAACAAGTACAACAAGAACAACAAGAACAACAAGAACAACAAGAGCAACAAGAACAACAAGAACAACAAGAACAACAAGAACAACGAGAACAACGAGAACAACGAACACAACGAGAACAACGAGAACAACGAGAACAACGAGAACAACGAGAATAACGAGAACAACAAGAACAACCAGAACAGCAAGAAGAACAACCAGAACAACAAGAACAAAGAGAAGAACAAGAAGAACAACAACAAGAACAACAACAAGAACAACAAGAACAACAAGAACAACAAGAACTACAAGAACAACAAGAACAACAAGAACAACAAGAACAACAAGAACAACAAGAACAACAAGAACAACAAGAACAACAAGAACAACAAGAACAACAAGAACAACAAGAACAACAAGAACAACAAGAACAACAAGAACAACAAGAACAACAAGAACAACAAGAACAACAAGAACAACAAGAACAACAAGAACAACAAGAACAACGAGAACAACGAGAACAACGAACACAACGAGAACAACGAGAACAACGAGAACAACGAGAACAACGAGAATAACGAGAACAAGAAGAACAACAAGAACACCAAGAACACCAAGAACAACAAGAACAACAAGAACAACAAGTACAACAAGAACAACAAGAACAACAAGAACAACAAGAGCAACAAGAACAAGAACAGCAAGAACAACAAGAACCACAAGAAAAACAAGAACAACGAGAACAACAAGAGCGAAAAGAACAACAAGAACAACGAGAAAAACGAGAACAACGAGAACAACGAGAACAACAACAAGAACAACAACAACAACAACAACAACAACAACAACAACTAGAACAACAAGAACAACAAGAACACCAAGAACAAAAAGAACAACAAGAACAACAAGAACATCAAGAACAACAACAACATGAACAACAACAACATCAACAACCAGAACAACAACAACAACAACAACAAGAACAAAAAGGACAACAACAACATGAACAACAAGAACATCAACAACCAGAACAACAAGAACAACAAGAGCAACAAGAGCAACAAGAGCAACAAGAGCAACAAGAGCAACAAGGGCAACAAGAGCAACAAGAGCAACAAGAGCAACAAGAGCAACAAGAACAACAAGAACAACAAGATCAACAAGAACAACAAGAGCAACAAGAACAACGAGAACAACGAGAACAACGAGAACAACGAGAACAACGAGAACAACGAGAACAACAAGAACAACCAGAACAGCAAGAAGAACAACAAGAACAACAAGAACAACAAGAACAACAAGATCAACAAAAACAACATGAACAACAAGAACAACAAGAACAACAAGAACTACAACAATAACAAGGACAGCAACAACAACTACAACAAGAACAGCAAGTACAACAACAACAACAAGAACAACAACAAGAACAACAAGAACAACAAGATCAACAAAAACAACATCTACAACAAGAACAGCAAGAACAACAACAACAACAAGAACAAAAAGAACAGAAAGAACAACAAGGACAACAAGAACAAGAACAGCAAGAGCAACAACAACAAGAACCGCATGAACAACAACAACAAGAACAACAAGAACAACAACAAGAACAACGAGAGCAACAAGAACAACAAGAGCAACAAGAACAACAAGAACAACAAGATCAACAAGAACAACAAGCACAACAAGAACAACAAGGACAACAACAACAAGAACAACAAGGACAACAACAACAAGGACAACTAGAACAACAACAAGAAGAACAACAAGAACAACATGAACAGCAAAAACAACAAGAACAACAAGAACAACAAGAACAACAAGAACAACAAGAACAACAAGAACAACAAGAACAACAAGAACAACAAGAACAACAAGAACAACAAGAACAACAAGAACAACAAGAACAACAAGAACAACAAGAACAACAAGAACAACAAGAACAACAAGAACAACAAGAACAACAAGGACAACAAGAACAACAAGAAGAACGAGAACAACAAGAACATCAAGATCAACAAAAACAACAAGAACAACAAGAACAACAAGAACAACAAGAACAACAAGAACTACAACAATAACAAGGACAGCAACAACAACTACAACAAGAACAGCAAGAACAACAACAACAACAACAAGAACAACAACAAGAACAACAAGAACAACAAGATCAACAAAAACAACATCTACAACAAGAACAGCAAGAACAACAACAACAACAACAAGAACAACAAGAACAGAAAGAACAGCAAGAGCAACAACAACAAGAACCGCATGAACAACAACAACAAGAACAACAAGAACAACAACAAGAACAACAAGAGCAACAAGAACAACAAGAGCAACAAGAACAACAAGCACAACAAGAACAACAAGGACAACAACAACAAGAACAACAAGGACAACAACAAAAAGGACAACTAGAACAACAACAAGAAGAACAACATGAACAGCAAGAACAACAAGAACATCAAGAACAACAAGGACAACAAGAACAACAAGAACAACAAGAACAACAAGATCAACAAGAACAACAAGCACAACAAGACCAACAAGGACAACAACAACAAGAACAACAAGGACAACAACAAAAAGGACAACTAGAACAACAACAAGAAGAACAACAAGAACAACATGAACAGCAAGAACAACAAGAACAACAAGAACAACAAGAACAACAAGAACAACAAGAACAACAAGAACAACAAGAACAACAAGAACAACAAGAACAACAAGGACAACAAGAACAACAAGAAGAACGAGAACAACAAGAACAACAAGATCAACAAAAACAACAAGAACAACAAGAACAACAAGAACAACAAGAACAACAAGAACAACAAGAACAACAAGAACAACAAGAACTACAACAATAACAAGGACAGCAACAACAACTACAACAAGAACAGCAAGAACAACAACAACAACAACAACAAAAACAACAACAAGAACAACAAGAACAACAAGATCAACAAAAACAACATCTACAACAAGAACAGCAAGAACAACAACAACAACAACAAGAACAACAAGAACAGAGAGAACAACAAGGACAACAAGAACAAGAACAGCAAGAGCAACAACAACAAGAACCGCATGAACAACAACAACAAGAACAACAAGAACAACAACAAGAACAACAAGAGCAACAAGAACAACAAGAGCAACAAGAACAACAAGAACAACAAGATCAACAAGAACAACAAGCACAACAAGAACAACAAGGACAACAACAACAAGAACAACAAGGACAACAACAAAAAGGACAACTAGAACAACAACAAGAAGAACAACAAGAACAACATGAACAGCAAGAACAACAAGAACAACAAGAACAACAAGGACAACAAGAACAACAAGAACAACAAGAACAACAAGAACAACAAGATCAACAAAAACAACAAGAACAACAAGAACAACAAGAACAACAAGAACTACAACAATAACAAGGACAGCAACAACAACTACAACAAGAACAGCAAGAACAACAACAACAACAACAAGAACAACAACAACAACAAGAACAACAACAAGAACAACAACAAGAACAACAACAAGAACAACAAGAACAACAAGATCAACAAAAACAACATCTACAACAAGAACAGCAAGAACAACAACAACAACAAGAACAACAAGAACAACAAGAACAACAAGAACAACAAGATCAACAAAAACAACAAGAACAACAAGAACAACAAGAACTACAACAATAACAAGGACAGCAACAACAACTACAACAAGAACAGCAAGAACAACAACAACAACAACAAGAACAACAACAACAACAAGAACAACAACAAGAACAACAACAAGAACAACAAGAACAACAAGATCAACAAATACAACATCTACAACAAGAACAGCAAGAACAACAACAACAACAAGAACAACAAGAACAGAAAGAACAACAAGGACAACAAGAACAAGAACAGCAAGAGCAACAACAACAAGAACCGCATGAACAACAACAACAAGAACAACAAGAACAACAACAAGAACAACAAGAGCAACAAGAACAACAAGAGCAACAAGAACAACAAGAACAACAAGATCAACAAGAACAACAAGCACAACAACAACAACAAGGACAACAACAACAAGAACAACAAGGACAACTAGAACAACAACAAGAAGAACAACAAGAACAACATGAACAGCAAAAACAACTAGAACAACAAGTACAACAAGAACAACAAGAACAACAAGAACAACAAGAACAACAAGAACAACAAGAACAACAAGAACAACAAGAACAACAAGAACAACAAGAACAACAAGAACAACAAGAACAACAAGAACAACAAGAACAACAAGAACAACAAGAACAACAAGGACAACAACAACAACAAGAAGAACAACAAGAACAACATGAACAGAAAGAACAGCAAGAACAACAAGAACAACAAGAGCAACAAGAACAACAAGAACAACAACAACAACAAGAACAACAAGAACAACAGGAACAACAAGAACAATAAGAACAACAAGAGCAACAAGAACAAGAACAGCAAGAACAACAACAACAACAAGAACAACAAGAACAACAAGAACAACAAGAACAACAAGAACAACAAGAACAACAAGAACAACAGGAACAACAAGAACAACAAGAACAACAAGAACAACAAGAACAACGAGAACAACGAGAACAACAAGAACAACAAGATCAACAAGAACAACAAGAACAACAAGAACTACAACAACAACAAGGACAACAACAACAACTACAACAAGAACAGCAAGAACAACAACAACAACAAGAACAACAAGAACAACAAGAACAACAACAACAAGTACAACAAGAACAACAAGAACAACAAGAACAACAAGAACAACAAGAACAACAAGAACAACAAGAACAACAAGAACAACAAGAACAACAAGTACAACAAGAACAACAAGAGCAACAAGAACAACAAGAACAACAAGAACAACAAGAACAACAAGAACAACAAGAACAACAAGAACAACAAGAACAACAAGAACAACAAGAACAACAAGAACAACAAGAACAACAAGAACAACAAGAACAACGAGAACAACGAGAACAACGAGAACAACGAGCACAACGAGAACAACGAGAACAACGAGAACAACGAGAACAACGAGAATAACGAGAACAACAAGAACAACCAGAACAGCAAGAAGAACAACCAGAACAACAAGAACAAAGAGAAGAACAAGAAGAACAACAAGAACAACAAGAACAACAAGAACAACAAGAACAACAAGAACAACAAGAACAACAAGAACAACAAGAACAACAAGAACAACAAGAACAACAAGGACAACAACAACAACAAGAAGAACAACAAGAACAACATGAACAGAAAGAACAGCAAGAACAACAAGAACAACAAGAGCAACAAGAACAACAAGAACAACAACAACAACAAGAACAACAAGAACAACAGGAACAACAAGAACAATAAGAACAACAAGAGCAACAAGAACAAGAACAGCAAGAACAACAACAACAACAAGAACAACATGAACAACAAGAACAACAAGAACAACAAGAACAACAAGAACAACAAGAACAACAAGAACAACAAGAACAACAAGAACAACGAGAACAACGAGAACAACAAGAACAACAAGATCAACAAGAACAACAAGAACAACAAGAACTACAACAACAACAAGGACAACAACAACAACTACAACAAGAACAGCAAGAACAACAACAACAACAAGAACAACAAGAACAACAAGAACAACAACAACAAGTACAACAAGAACAACAAGAACAACAAGAACAACAAGAACAACAAGAACAACAAGAACAACAAGAACAACAAGAACAACAAGAACAACAAGTACAACAAGAACAACAAGAGCAACAAGAACAACAAGAACAACAAGAACAACAAGAACAACAAGAACAACAAGAACAACAAGAACAACAAGAACAACAAGAACAACAAGAACAACAAGAACAACGAGAACAACGAGAACAACGAGAACAACGAGCACAACGAGAACAACGAGAACAACGAGAACAACGAGAACAACGAGAACAACGAGAATAACGAGAACAACAAGAACAACCAGAACAGCAAGAAGTACAACCAGAACAACAAGAACAACGAGAAGAACAAGAAGAACAACAACAAGAACAACAACAACAACAACTAGAACAAGAAGAACAACAAGAACACCAAGAACACCAAGAACAACAAGAACAACAAGAACAACAAGTACAACAAGAACAACAAGAACAACAAGAACAACAAGAGCAACAAGAACAACAAGAACAACAAGAACAACAAGAACAACGAGAACAACGAGAACAACGAACACAACGAGAACAACGAGAACAACGAGAACAACGAGAACAACGAGAATAACGAGAACAACAAGAACAACCAGAACAGCAAGAAGAACAACCAGAACAACAAGAACAAAGAGAAGAACAAGAAGAACAACAACAAGAACAACAACAAGAACAACAAGAACAACAAGAACAACAAGAACTACAAGAACAACAAGAACAACAAGAACAACAAGAACAACAAGAACAACAAGAACAACAAGAACAACAAGAACAACAAGAACAACAAGAACAACAAGAACAACAAGAACAACAAGAACAACAAGAACAACAAGAACAACAAGAACAACAAGAACAACAAGAACAACAAGAACAACAAGAACAACAAGAACAACAAGAACAACAAGAACAACAAGAACAACAAGAACAACAAGAACAACAAGAACAACAAGAACAACAAGAACAACAAGAACAACAAGAACAACAAGAACAACAAGAGCAACAAGAACAAGAACAGCAAGAACAACAAGAACCACAAGAAAAACAAGAACAACGAGAACAACAAGAGCGAAAAGAACAACAAGAACAACGAGAAAAACGAGAACAACGAGAACAACGAGAACAACAACAAGAACAACAACAACAACAACAACAACAACAACAACAACTAGAACAACAAGAACAACAAGAACACCAAGAACAAAAAGAACAACAAGAACAACAAGAACAACAAGAACATCAAGAACAACAACAACATGAACAACAACAACATCAACAACCAGAACAACAACAACAACAACAACAAGAACAAAAAGGACAACAACAACATGAACAACAAGAACATCAACAACCAGAACAACAAGAACAACAAGAGCAACGAGAGCAACAAGAGCAACAAGAGCAACAAGAGCAACAAGGGCAACAAGAGCAACAAGAGCAACAAGAGCAACAAGAGCAACAAGAACAACAAGAACAACAAGATCAACAAGAACAACAAGAGCAACAAGAACAACGAGAACAACGAGAACAACGAGAACAACGAGAACAACGAGAACAACGAGAACAACAAGAACAACCAGAACAGCAAGAAGAACAACAAGAACAACAAGAACAACAAGAACAACAAGATCAACAAAAACAACATGAACAACAAGAACGACAAGAACAACAAGAACTACAACAATAACAAGGACAGCAACAACAACTACAACAAGAACAGCAAGTACAACAACAACAACAAGAACAACAACAAGAACAACAAGAACAACAAGATCAACAAAAACAACATCTACAACAAGAACAGCAAGAACAACAACAACAACAAGAACAAAAAGAACAGAAAGAACAACAAGGACAACAAGAACAAGAACAGCAAGAGCAACAACAACAAGAACCGCATGAACAACAACAACAAGAACAACAAGAACAACAACAAGAACAACGAGAGCAACAAGAACAACAAGAGCAACAAGAACAACAAGAACAACAAGATCAACAAGAACAACAAGCACAACAAGAACAACAAGGACAACAACAACAAGAACAACAAGGACAACAACAACAAGGACAACTAGAACAACAACAAGAAGAACAACAAGAACAACATGAACAGCAAAAACAACAAGAACAACAAGAACAACAAGAACAACAAGAACAACAAGAACAACAAGAACAACAAGAACAACAAGAACAACAAGAACAACAAGAACAACAAGAACAACAAGAACAACAAGAACAACAAGAACAACAAGAACAACAAGAACAACAAGAACAACAAGAACAACAAGAACAACAAGAACAACAAGAACAACAAGGACAACAAGAACAACAAGAAGAACGAGAACAACAAGAACATCAAGATCAACAAAAACAACAAGAACAACAAGAACAACAAGAACAACAAGAACAACAAGAACAACAAGAACTACAACAATAACAAGGACAGCAACAACAACTACAACAAGAACAGCAAGAACAACAACAACAACAACAAGAACAACAACAAGAACAACAAGAACAACAAGATCAACAAAAACAACATCTACAACAAGAACAGCAAGAACAACAACAACAACAACAAGAACAACAAGAACAGAAAGAACAGCAAGAGCAACAACAACAAGAACCGCATGAACAACAACAACAAGAACAACAAGAACAACAACAAGAACAACAAGAGCAACAAGAACAACAAGAGCAACAAGAACAACAAGAACAACAAGATCAACAAGAACAACAAGCACAACAAGAACAACAAGGACAACAACAACAAGAACAACAAGGACAACAACAAAAAGGACAACTAGAACAACAACAAGAAGAACAACATGAACAGCAAGAACAACAAGAACATCAAGAACAACAAGGACAACAAGAACAACAAGAACAACAAGAACAACAAGATCAACAAGAACAACAAGCACAACAAGAACAACAAGGACAACAACAACAAGAACAACAAGGACAACAACAAAAAGGACAACTAGAACAACAACAAGAAGAACAACAAGAACAACATGAACAGCAAGAACAACAAGAACAACAAGAACAACAAGAACAACAAGAACAACAAGAACAACAAGAACAACAAGAACAACAAGAACAACAAGAACAACAAGAACAACAAGGACAACAAGAACAACAAGAAGAACGAGAACAACAAGAACAACAAGATCAACAAAAACAACAAGAACAACAAGAACAACAAGAACAACAAGAACAACAAGAACAACAAGAACAACAAGAACAACAAGAACTACAACAATAACAAGGACAGCAACAACAACTACAACAAGAACAGCAAGAACAACAACAACAACAACAACAAAAACAACAACAAGAACAACAAGAACAACAAGATCAACAAAAACAACATCTACAACAAGAACAGCAAGAACAACAACAACAACAACAAGAACAACAAGAACAGAGAGAACAACAAGGACAACAAGAACAAGAACAGCAAGAGCAACAACAACAAGAACCGCATGAACAACAACAACAAGAACAACAAGAACAACAACAAGAACAACAAGAGCAACAAGAACAACAAGAGCAACAAGAACAACAAGAACAACAAGATCAACAAGAACAACAAGCACAACAAGAACAACAAGGACAACAACAACAAGAACAACAAGGACAACAACAAAAAGGACAACTAGAACAACAACAAGAAGAACAACAAGAACAACATGAACAGCAAGAACAACAAGAACAACAAGAACAACAAGGACAACAAGAACAACAAGAACAACAAGAACAACAAGAACAACAAGATCAACAAAAACAACAAGAACAACAAGAACAACAAGAACAACAAGAACTACAACAATAACAAGGACAGCAACAACAACTACAACAAGAACAGCAAGAACAACAACAACAACAACAAGAACAACAACAACAACAAGAACAACAACAAGAACAACAACAAGAACAACAACAAGAACAACAAGAACAACAAGATCAACAAAAACAACATCTACAACAAGAACAGCAAGAACAACAACAACAACAAGAACAACAAGAACAGAAAGAACAACAAGGACAACAAGAACAAGAACAGCAAGAGCAACAACAACAAGAACCGCATGAACAACAACAACAAGAACAACAAGAACAACAACAAGAACAACAAGAGCAACAAGAACAACAAGAGCAACAAGAACAACAAGAACAACAAGATCAACAAGAACAACAAGCACAACAACAACAACAAGGACAACAACAACAAGAACAACAAGGACAACTAGAACAACAACAAGAAGAACAACAAGAACAACATGAACAGCAAAAACAACAAGAACAACAAGAACAACAAGAACAACAAGAACAACAAGAACAACAAGAACAACAAGAACAACAAGAACAACAAGAACAACAAGAACAACAAGAACAACAAGAACAACAAGAACAACAAGAACAACAAGAACAACAAGAACAACAAGAACAACAAGAACAACAAGAACAACAAGAACAACAAGAACAACTAGAACAACAAGTACAACAAGAACAACAAGAACAACAAGAACAACAAGAACAACAAGAACAACAAGAACAACAAGAACAACAAGAACAACAAGAACAACAAGAACAACAAGAACTACAAGAACAACAAGAACAACAAGAACAACAAGAACAACAAGAACAACAAGGACAACAACAACAACAAGAAGAACAACAAGAACAACATGAACAGAAAGAACAGCAAGAACAACAAGAACAACAAGAGCAACAAGAACAACAAGAACAAGAACAGGAAGAACAACAACAACAAGAACAACAAAAACAAGAACAACAACAAGAACAACACGAACAACAACAAGAACAACAACAACAACAAGAACAACAAGAACAACAGGAACAACAAGAACAATAAGAACAACAAGAGCAACAAGAACAAGAACAGCAAGAACAACAACAACAACAACAACAACAAGAACAACATGAACAACAAGAACAACAAGAACAACAAGAACAACAAGAACAACAAGAACAACAAGAACAACGAGAACAACGAGAACAACAAGAACAACAAGATCAACAAGAACAACAAGAACAACAAGAACAACAAGATCAACAAGAACAACAAGAACAACAAGAACAACAAGAACAACAAGAACTACAACAACAACAAGGACAACAAGAACAACAAGAACAACAACAAGTACAACAAGAACAACAACAACAACAAGAACAACAAGAACAACAAGAACAACAACAAGTACAACAAGAACAACAAGAACAACAAGAACAACAAGAACAACAAGAACAACAAGAACAACAAGAACAACAAGAACAACAAGAACAACAAGTACAACAAGAACAACAAGAGCAACAAGAACAACAAGAACAACAAGAACAACAAGAACAACAAGAACAACAAGAACAACGAGAACAACGAGAACAACGAGCACAACGAGAACAACGAGAACAACGAGAACAACGAGAACAACGAGAACAACGAGAATAACGAGAACAACAAGAACAACCAGAACAGCAAGAAGAACAACCAGAACAACAAGAACAACGAGGAGAACAAGAAGAACAACAACAAGAACAACAACAACAACAACTAGAACAAGAAGAACAACAAGAACACCAAGAACACCAAGAACAACAAGAACAACAAGAACAACAAGTACAACAAGAACAACAAGAACAACAAGAGCAACAAGAACAAGAACAGCAAGAACAACAAGAACCACAAGAAAAACAAGAACAACGAGAACAACGAGAACAACGAGAACAACGAGAACAACGAGGACAAAGAGAACAACGAGAACAACGAGAACAACAAGAACAACAAGAACAACAAGAACAACAAGAACAAGAACAGGAAGAACAACAACAACAACAAGAACAACAAAAACAAGAACAACAACAAGAACAACAACAACAACAAGAACAACAAGAACAACAAGAACAACAAGAACAACAACAAAAACAAGAACAACAACAAGAACAACACGAACAACAACAACAACAAGAACAACGAAAACAAGAACAACAACAAGAACAACAACAACAACAAGAACAACAAGAACAACAAGAACAACAAGAACAACAACAAAAACAAGAACAACAACAAGAACAACACGAACAACAACAAGAGCAACAACAACAACAAGAACAACAAGAACAACAAGAACAACAAGATCAACAAGAACAACAAGCACAACAACAACAACAAGGACAACAACAACAAGAACAACAAGGACAACAACAACAAGGACAACTAGAACAACAACAAGAAGAACAACAAGAACAACATGAACAGCAAAAACAACAAGAACAACAAGAACAACAAGAACAACAAGAACAACAAGAACAACAAGAACAACAAGAACAACAAGAACAACAAGAACAACAAGAACAACAAGAACAACAAGAACAACAAGAACAACAAGAACAACAAGAACAACAAGAACAACAAGAACAACAAGAACAACTAGAACAACAAGTACAACAAGAACAACAAGAACAACAAGAACAACAAGAACAACAAGAACAACAAGAACAACAAGAACAACAAGAACAACAAGAACAACAAGAACAACAAGAACAACAAGAACAACAAGAACAACAAGAACAACAAGAACAACAAGGACAACAACAACAACAAGAAGAACAACAAGAACAACATGAACAGAAAGAACAGCAAGAACAACAAGAACAATAAGAGCAACAAGAACAACAAGAACAAGAACAGGAAGAACAACAACAACAACAAGAACAACAAAAACAAGAACAACAACAAGAACAACACGAACAACAACAAGAACAACAACAACAACAAGAACAACAAGAACAACAGGAACAACAAGAACAACAAGAACAACAAGAGCAACAAGAACAAGAACAGCAAGAACAACAACAACAACAACAACAACAACAAGAACAACATGAACAACAAGAACAACAAGAACAACAAGAACAACAAGAACAACAAGAACAACAAGAACAACGAGAACAACGAGAACAACAAGAACAACAAGATCAACAAGATCAACAAGAACAACAAGAACAACAAGAACAACAAGAACAACAAGAACAACAAGAACAACAAGAACAACAAGAACAACAAGAACAACAAGAACAACAAGAACAACGAGAACAACGAGAACAACGAGCACAACGAGAACAACGAGAACAACGAGAACAACGAGAACAACGAGAATAACGAGAACAACAAGAACAACCAGAACAGCAAGAAGAACAACCAGAACAACAAGAACAACGAGAAGAACAAGAAGAACAACAACAAGAACAACAACAACAACAACTAGAACAAGAAGAACAACAAGAACACCAAGAACACCAAGAACAACAAGAACAACAAGAACAACAAGAACAACAACAAAAACAAGAACAACAACAAAAACAAGAACAACAACAACAACAACACGAACAACAACAAGAGCAACAACAACAACAAGAACAACAAGAACAACAAGAACAACAAGATCAACAAGAACAACAAGCACAACAACAACAACAAGGACAACAACAACAAGAACAACAGGGACAACAACAACAAGGACAACTAGAACAACAACAAGAAGAACAACAAGAACAACATGAACAGCAAAAACAACAAGAACAACAAGAACAACAAGAGCAACAAGAACAACAAGAACAACAAGAACAAGAACAACAAGAACAACAAGAACAACAAGAACAACAAGAACAACAAGAACAACAAGAACAACAAGAACAACAAGAACAACAAGAACAACAAGAACAACAAGAACAACAAGAACAACTAGAACAACAAGTACAACAAGAACAACAAGAACAACAAGAACAACAAGAACAACAAGAACAACAAGAACAACAAGAACAACAAGAACAACAAGAACAACAAGAACAACAAGAACAACAAGAACAACAAGAACAACAAGAACAACAAGAACAACAAGAACAACAAGGACAACAACAACAACAAGAACAACAAGGACAACAACAACAACAAGAAGAACAACAAGAACAACATGAACAGAAAGAACAGCAAGAACAACAAGAACAACAAGAGCAACAAGAACAACAAGAACAAGAACAGGAAGAACAACAACAACAACAAGAACAACAAAAACAAGAACAACAACAAGAACAACACGAACAACAACAAGAACAACAACAACAACGAGAACAACGAGAACAACGAGAACAACGAGGACAAAGAGAACAACGAGAACAACGAGAACAACAAGAACAACAAGAACAACAAGAACAACAAGAACAAGAACAGGAAGAACAACAACAACAACAAGAACAACAAAAACGAGAACAACAACAAGAACAACAACAACAACAAGAACAACAAGAACAACAAGAACAACAAGAACAACAAGAACAACAAGAACAACAACAAAAACAAGAACAACAACAAGAACAACACGAACAACAACAAGAGCAACAACAACAACAAGAACAACAAGAACAACAAGAACAACAAGATCAACAAGAACAACAAGCACAACAACAACAACAAGGACAACAACAACAAGAACAACAAGGACAACAACAGCAAGGACAACTAGAACAACAACAAGAAGAACAACAAGAACAACATGAACTGCAAAAACAACAAGAACAACAAGAGCAACAAGAACAAGAACAGCAAGAACAACAAGAACCACAAGAAAAACAAGAACAACGAGAACAACGAGAACAACGAGAACAACGAGAACAACGAGGACAAAGAGAACAACGAGAACAACGAGAACAACAAGAACAACAAGAACAACAAGAACAACAAGAACAACAAGAACAACAAGAACAACAAGAACAACAAGTACAACAAGAACAACAAGAGCAACAAGAACAACAAGAACAACAAGAACACAAGAACAACAAGAACAACAAGAACAACAAGAACAACAAGAACAACAAGAACAACAAGAACAACAAGAACAACAAGAACAACAAGAACAACAAGAACAACGAGAACAACGAGAACAACGAGCACAACGAGAACAACGAGAACAACGAGAACAACGAGAACAACGAGAACAACGAGAATAACGAGAACAACAAGAACAACCAGAACAGCAAGAAGAACAACCAGAACAACAAGAACAACGAGAAGAACAAGAAGAACAACAACAAGAACAACAACAACAACAACTAGAACAAGAAGAACAACAAGAACACCAAGAACACCAAGAACAACAAGAACAACAAGAACAACAAGTACAACAAGAACAACAAGAGCAACAAGAACAAGAACAGCAAGAACAACAAGAACCACAAGAAAAACAAGAACAACGAGAACAACGAGAACAACGAGAACAACGAGAACAACGAGGACAAAGAGAACAACGAGAACAACGAGAACAACAAGAACAACAAGAACAACAAGAACAACAAGAACAAGAACAGGAAGAACAACAACAACAACAAGAACAACAAAAACAAGAACAACAACAAGAACAACAACAACAACAAGAACAACAAGAACAACAAGAACAACAAGAACAACAAGAACAACAACAAAAACAAGAACAACAACAAGAACAACACGAACAACAACAACAACAAGAACAACAAAAACAAGAACAACAACAAGAACAACAACAACAACAAGAACAACAAGAACAACAAGAACAACAACAAAAACAAGAACAACAACAAGAACAACACGAACAACAACAAGAGCAACAACAACAACAAGAACAACAAGAACAACAAGAACAACAAGATCAACAAGAACAACAAGCACAACAACAACAAGAACAACAGGGACAACAACAACAAGGACAACTAGAACAACAACAAGAAGAACAACAAGAACAACATGAACAGCAAAAACAACAAGAACAACAAGAACAACAAGAACAACAAGAACAACAAGAACAACAAGAACAACAAGAACAACAAGAACAACAAGAACAACAAGAACAACAAGAACAACAAGAACAACAAGAACAACAAGAACAACAAGAACAACAAGAACAACAAGAACAACAAGAACAACAAGAACAACAAGAACAACAAGAACAACAAGAACAACAAGAACAACAAGAACAACTAGAACAACAAGTACAACAAGAACAACAAGAACAACAAGAACAACAAGAACAACAAGAACAACAAGAACAACAAGAACAACAAGAACAACAAGAACAACAAGAACAACAAGAACAACAAGAACAACAAGAACAACAAGAACAACAAGAACAACAAGAACAACAAGGACAACAACAACAACAAGAAGAACAACAAGAACAACATGAACAGAAAGAACAGCAAGAACAACAAGAACAACAAGAGCAACAAGAACAACAAGAACAAGAACAGGAAGAACAACAACAACAACAAGAACAACAAAAACAAGAACAACAACAAGAACAACACGAACAACAACAAGAACAACAACAACAACAAGAACAACAAGAACAACAGGAACAACAAGAACAACAAGAACAGCAAGAGCAACAAGAACAAGAACAGCAAGAACAACAACAACAACAACAACAACAAGAACAACATGAACAACAAGAACAACAAGAACAACAAGAACAACAAGAACAACAAGAACAACAAGAACAACAAGAACAACGAGAACAACGAGAACAACAAGAACAACAAGATCAACAAGAACAACAAGAACAACAAGAACTACAACAACAACAAGGACAACAACAACAACTACAACAAGAACAGCAAGAACAACAACTACAACAAGAACAGCAAGAACAACAAGAACAACGAGAACAACGAGAACAACGAGCACAACGAGAACAACGAGAACAACGAGAACAACAAGAACAACAAGAACAACAAGAACAACAAGAACAACAAGAACAACAAGAACAACAAGAACAACAAGAACAACAAGAACAACAAGAACAACAAGAACAACAAGAACAACAAGAACAACAAGAACAACGAGAACAACGAGAACAACGAGCACAACGAGAACAACGAGAACAACGAGAACAACGAGAACAACGAGAATAACGAGAACAACAAGAACAACCAGAACAGCAAGAAGAACAACCAGAACAACAAGAACAACGAGAAGAACAAGAAGAACAACAACAAGAACAACAACAACAACAACTAGAACAAGAAGAACAACAAGAACACCAAGAACACCAAGAACAACAAGAACAACAAGAACAACAAGAACAACAACAAAAACAAGAACAACAACAACAACAACACGAACAACAACAAGAGCAACAACAACAACAAGAACAACAAGAACAACAAGAACAACAAGATCAACAAGAACAACAAGCACAACAACAACAACAAGGACAACAACAACAAGAACAACAGGGACAACAACAACAAGGACAACTAGAACAACAACAAGAAGAACAACAAGAACAACATGAACAGCAAAAACAACAAGAACAACAAGAACAACAAGAACAACAAGAACAACAAGAACAACAAGAACAACAAGAACAACAAGAACAACAAGAACAACAAGAACAACAAGAACAACAAGAACAACAAGAACAACAAGAACAACAAGAACAACAAGAACAACAAGAACAACAAGAACAACTAGATCAACAAGTACAACAAGAACAACAAGAACAACAAGAACAACAAGAACAACAAGAACAACAAGAACAACAAGAACAACAAGAACAACAAGAACAACAAGAACAACAAGAACAACAAGAACAACAAGAACAACAAGAACAACAAGAACAACAAGAACAACAAGAACAACAAGGACAACAACAACAACAAGAACAACAAGGACAACAACAACAACAAGAAGAACAACAAGAACAACATGAACAGAAAGAACAGCAAGAACAACAAGAACAACAAGAGCAACAAGAACAACAAGAACAAGAACAGGAAGAACAACAACAACAACAAGAACAACAAAAACAAGAACAACAACAAGAACAACACGAACAACAACAAGAACAACAACAACAACGAGAACAACGAGAACAACGAGAACAACGAGGACAAAGAGAACAACGAGAACAACGAGAACAACAAGAACAACAAGAACAACAAGAACAACAAGAACAAGAACAGGAAGAACAACAACAACAACAAGAACAACAAAAACGAGAACAACAACAAGAACAACAACAACAACAAGAACAACAAGAACAACAAGAACAACAAGAACAACAAGAACAACAACAAAAACAAGAACAACAACAAGAACAACACGAACAACAACAAGAGCAACAACAACAACAAGAACAACAAGAACAACAAGAACAACAAGATCAACAAGAACAACAAGCACAACAACAACAACAAGGACAACAACAGCAAGGACAACTAGAACAACAACAAGAAGAACAACAAGAACAACATGAACAGCAAAAACAACAAGAACAACAAGAACAACAAGAACAACAAGAACAACAAGAACAACAAGAACAACAAGAACAACAAGAACAACAAGAACAACAAGAACAACAAGAACAACAAGAACAACAAGAACAACAAGAACAACAAGAACAACAAGAACAACAAGAACAACAAGAACAACAAGAACAACAAGAACAACAAGAACAACTAGAACAACAAGTACAACAAGAACAACAAGAACAACAAGAACAACAAGAACAACAAGAACAACAAGAACAACAAGAACAACAAGAACAACAAGAACAACAAGAACAACAAGAACAACAAGAACAACAAGAACAACAAGGACAACAACAACAACAAGAAGAACAACAAGAACAACAAGAACAACAAGAGCAACAAGAACAAGAACAGCAAGAACAACAAGAACCACAAGAAAAACAAGAACAACGAGAACAACAAGAGCGAAAAGAACAACAAGAACAACGAGAAAAACGAGAACAACGAGAACAACGAGAACAACAACAAGAACAACAACAACAACAACAACAACAACAACAACAACTAGAACAACAAGAACAACAAGAACACCAAGAACAAAAAGGACAACAAGAACAACAAGAACAACAAGAACATCAAGAACAACAACAACATGAACAACAACAACATCAACAACCAGAACAACAACAACAACAACAACAAGAACAAAAAGGACAACAACAACATGAACAACAAGAACATCAACAACCAGAACAACAAGAACAACAAGAGCAACAAGAGCAACAAGAGCAACAAGAGCAACAAGAGCAACAAGGGCAACAAGAGCAACAAGAGCAACAAGAGCAACAAGAGCAACAAGAGCAACAAGAACAACAAGAACAACAAGATCAACAAGAACAACGAGAACAACGAGAACAACGAGAACAACGAGAACAACGAGAACAACAAGAACAACCAGAACAGCAAGAAGAACAAAAAGAACAACAAGAACAACAAGAACAACAAGATCAACAAAAACAACATGAACAACAAGAACTACAACAATAACAAGGACAGCAACAACAACTACAACAAGAACAGCAAGAACAACAACAACAACAAGAACAACAACAAGAACAACAAGAACAACAAGATCAACAAAAACAATATCTACAACAAGAACAGCAAGAACAACAACAACAACAAGAACAAAAAGAACAGAAAGAACAACAAGGACAACAAGAACAAGAACAGCAAGAGCAACAACAACAAGAACCGCATGAACAACAACAACAAGAACAACAAGAACAACAACAAGAACAACGAGAGCAACAAGAACAACAAGAGCAACAAGAACAACAAGAACAACAAGATCAACAAGAACAACAAGCACAACAAGAACAACAAGGACAACAACAACAAGAACAACAATGACAACAACAACAAGGACAACTAGAACAACAACAAGAAGAACAACAAGAACAACATGAACAGCAAACACAACAAGAACAACAAGAACAACAAGAACAACAAGAACAACAAGAACAACAAGAACAACAAGAACAACAAGAACAACAAGAACAACAAGAACAACAAGAACAACAAGAACAACAAGAACAACAAGAACAACAAGAACAACAAGAACAACAAGAACAACAAGAACAACAAGAACAACAAGAACAACAAGGACAACAAGAACAACAAGAAGAACGAGAACAACAAGAACAACAAGATCAACAAAAACAACAAGAACAACAAGAACAACAAGAACAACAAGAACAACAAGAACAACAAGAACAACAAGAACTACAACAATAACAAGGACAGCAACAACAACTACAACAAGAACAGCAAGAACAACAACAACAACAACAAGAACAACAACAAGAACAACAAGAACAACAAGATCAACAAAAACAACATCTACAACAAGAACAGCAAGAACAACAACAACAACAACAAGAACAACAAGAACAGAAAGAACAACAAGGACAACAAGAACAAGAACAGCAAGAGCAACAACAACAAGAACCGCATGAACAACAACAACAAGAACAACAAGAACAACAACAAGAACAACAAGAGCAACAAGAACAACAAGAGCAACAAGAACAACAAGAACAACAAGATCAACAAGAACAACAAGCACAACAAGAACAACAAGGACAACAACAACAAGAACAACAAGGACAACAACAAAAAGGACAACTAGAACAACAACAAGAAGAACAACAAGAACAACATGAACAGCAAGAACAACAAGAACAACAAGAACAACAAGGACAACAAGAACAACAAGAACAACAAGAACAACAAGAACAACAAGATCAACAAAAACAACAAGAACAACAGAACAACAAGAACAACAAGAACAACAAGAACTACAACAATAACAAGGACAGCAACAACAACTACAACAAGAACAGCAAGAACAACAACAACAACAACAAGAACAACAACAACAACAAGAACAACAACAAGAACAACAACAAGAACAACAAGAACAACAAGATCAACAAAAACAACATCTACAACAAGAACAGCAAGAACAACAACAACAACAAGAACAACAAGAACAGAAAGAACAACAAGGACAACAAGAACAAGAACAGCAAGAGCAACAACAACAAGAACCGCATGAACAACAACAACAAGAACAACAAGAACAACAACAAGAACAACAAGAGCAACAAGAACAACAAGAGCAACAAGAACAACAAGAACAACAAGATCAACAAGAACAACAAGCACAACAACAACAACAAGGACAACTAGAACAACAACAAGAAGAACAACAAGAACAACATGAACAGCAAAAACAACAAGAACAACAAGAACAACAAGAACAACAAGAACAACAAGAACAACAAGAACAACAAGAACAACAAGAACAACAAGAACAACAAGAACAACAAGAACAACAAGAACAACAAGAACAACAAGAACAACAAGAACAACAAGAACAACAAGAACAACAAGAACAACAAGAACAACAAGAACAACAAGAACAACAAGAACAACAAGAACAACAAGAACAACAAGAACAACAAGAACAACAAGAACAACAAGAACAACAAGAACAACAAGAACAACAAGTACAACAAGAACAACAAGAACAACAAGAACAACAAGAACAACAAGAACAACAAGAACAACAAGAACAACAAGAACAACAAGAACAACAAGAACAACAAGAACAACAAGAACAACAAGAACAACAAGGACAACAACAACAACAAGAAGAACAACAAGAACAACATGAACAGAAAGAACAGCAAGAACAACAAGAAGAACAAGAGCAACAAGAACAACAAGAACAAGAACAGGAAGAACAACAACAACAAGAACAACAAAAACAAGAACAACAACAAGAACAACACGAACAACAACAAGAACAACAACAACAACAAGAACAACAAGAACAACAAGAACAACAAGAACAACAAGAACAACAAGAACAACAAGAACAACGAGAACAACGAGATCAACAAGAACAACAAGATCAACAAGAACAACAAGAACAACAAGAACTACAACAACAACAAGGACAACAACAACAACTACAACAAGAACAGCAAGAACAACAACAACAACAAGAACAACAAGAACAACAAGAACAACAACAACAAGTACAACAAGAACAACAAGAACAACAAGAACAACAAGAACAACAAGAACAACAAGAACAACAAGAACAACAAGAACAACAAGAACAACAAGTACAACAAGAACAACAAGAACAACAAGAACAACAAGAACAACAAGAACAACAAGAACAACAAGAACAACAAGAACAACAAGAACAACAAGAACAACAAGAACAACGAGAACAACGAGAACAACGAGCACAACGAGAACAACGAGAACAACGAGAACAACGAGAACAACGAGAACAACGAGAACAACGAGAATAACGAGAACAACAAGAACAACCAGAACAACAAGAACAACGAGAAGAACAAGAAGAACAACAACAAGAACAACAACAACAACAACTAGAACAAGAAGAACAACAAGAACACCAAGAACACCAAGAACAACAAGAACAACAAGAACAACAAGTACAACAAGAACAACAAGAACAACAAGAACAACAAGAGCAACAAGAACAAGAACAGCAAGAACAACAAGAACCACAAGAAAAACAAGAACAACGAGAACAACGAGAACAACGAGAACAACGAGGACAAAGAGAACAACGAGAACAACGAGAACAACAAGAACAACAAGAACAACAAGAACAACAAGAACAAGAACAGGAAGAACAACAACAACAACAAGAACAACAAAAACAAGAACAACAACAAGAACAACAACAACAACAAGAACAACAAGAACAACAAGAACAACAAGAACAACAAGAACAACAAGAACAACAACAAAAACAAGAACAACAACAACACGAACAACAACAAGAGCAACAACAACAACAAGAACAACAAGAACAACAAGAACAACAAGAACAACAAGAACAACAAGAACAACAAGAACAACAAGAACAACAAGAACAACAAGAACAACAAGAACAACAAGAACAACAAGAACAACAAGAACAACAAGAACAACAAGAACAACAAGAACAACAAGAACAACAAGAACAACAAGAACAACAAGAACAACAAGAACAACAAGAACAACTAGAACAACAAGTACAACAAGAACAACAAGAACAACAAGAACAACAAGAACAACAAGAACAACAAGAACAACAAGAACAACAAGAACAACAAGAACAACAAGAACAACAAGAACAACAAGAACAACAAGAACAACAAGAACAACAAGAACAACAAGAACAACAAGAACAACAAGAACAACAAGAACAACAAGAACAACAAGGACAACAACAACAACAAGAACAACAAGGACAGCAACAACAACAAGAAGAACAACAAGAACAACATGAACAGAAAGAACAGCAAGAACAACAAGAACAACAAGAGCAACAAGAACAACAAGAACAAGAACAGGAAGAACAACAACAACAACAAGAACAACAAAAACAAGAACAACAACAAGAACAACACGAACAACAACAAGAACAACAACAACAACAAGAACAACAAGAACAACAGGAACAACAAGAACAACAAGAACAACAAGAGCAACAAGAACAAGAACAACAAGAACAACAAGAGCAACAACAACAACAACAACAAGAACAACAAGAACAACAAGAACAACAAGAGCAACAAGAACAAGAACAGCAAGAACAACAAGAACCACAAGAAAAACAAGAACAACGAGAACAACGAGAACAACGAGAACAACGAGGACAAAGAGAACAACGAGAACAACGAGAACAACAAGAACAACAAGAACAACAAGAACAACAAGAACAACAAGAACAAGAACAGGAAGAACAACAACAACAACAAGAACAACAAAAACAAGAACAACAACAAGAACAACAACAACAACAAGAACAACAAGAACAACAAGAACAACAAGAACAACAACAAAAACAAGAACAACAACAAGAACAACACGAACAACAACAAGAGCAACAACAACAACAAGAACAACAAGAACAACAAGAACAACAAGATCAACAAGAACAACAAGCACAACAACAACAACAAGGACAACAACAACAAGAACAACAAGGACAACAAGAACAACAAGAACAACAAGAACAACAAGAACAACAAGAACAACAAGAACAACAAAAATAACAAGAACAACAAGAACAACAAGAACAACAAGAACAACAAGAACAACAAGAACAACAAGAACAACAAGAACAACAAGAACAACAAGAACAACAAGAACAACAAGAACAACTAGAACAACAAGTACAACAAGAACAACAAGAACAACAAGAACAACAAGAACAACAAGAACAACAAGAACAACAAGAACAACAAGAACAACAAGAACAACAAGAACAACAAGAACAACAAGAACAACAAGAACAACGAGAAAAACGAGAACAACGAGAACAACGAGAACTACAACAAGAACAACAACAACAACAACAACAACAACTAGAACAACAAGAACAACAAGAACACCAAGAACAAAAAGAACAACAAGATCAACAAGAACAACAAGAACAACAAGAACAACAAGAACAACAAGAACAACGAGAAAAACGAGAACAACGAGAACAACGAGAACAACAACAACAACAACAACAACAACAACAACAACAACAACAACAACAAGAACAAAAAGGACAACAACAACATGAACAACAAGAACATCAACAACCAGAACAACAAGAACAACAAGAGCAACAAGAGCAACAAGAGCAACAAGAGCAACAAGAGCAACAAGGGCAACAAGAGCAACAAGAGCAACAAGAGCAACAAGAGCAACAAGAACAACAAGAACAACAAGATCAACAAGAACAACAAGAGCAACAAGAACAACAAGAACAACAAGAACAACAAGAACAACAAGAACAACAAGAACAACAAGAACAACAAGAACAACAAGAACAACAAGAACAACAAGGACAACAACAACAACAAGAAGAACAACAAGAACAACATGAACAGAAAGAACAGCAAGAACAACAAGAACAACAAGAGCAACAAGAACAACAAGAACAAGAACAGGAAGAACAACAACAACAACAAGAACAACAAAAACAAGAACAACAACAAGAACAACACGAACAACAACAAGAACAACAACAACAACAAGAACAACAAGAACAACAGGAACAACAAGAACAACAAGAACAACAAGAGCAACAAGAACAAGAACAGCAAGAACAACAAAAACAAGAACAACAAGAACAACAACAAGAACAACAAGAGCAACAAGAACAACAAGAGCGACAAGAACAACAAGAGCAACAAGAACAACAAGAACAACAAGAACAACAAGAACAACAAGAACAACAAGAACAACAAGAACAACAAGAACAACAAGAACAACAAGAACAACAAGAACAACAAGAACAACAAGAACAACAAGAACAACGAGAACAACGAGAACAACGAGAACAACGAGAACAACGAGAACGAGAACAACGAGAACAACGAGAACAACGAGAACGAGAACAACGAGAACAACGAGAACAACGAGAACAACAAGAACAACGAGAACAACGAGAACAACAACAAGAACAACAACAACAACAACAACAACAACAACAAGAACAACAAGAACAGAAAGAACAACAAGGAGAACAAGAACAAGAACAGCAAGAGCAACAACAACAAGAACCACATGAACAACAACAACAAGAACAAAAGAACAACAACAACAACAGGAACAACAAGAACAACAAGAACAACAAGAACAACAAGAACAACAAGAAAAACAAGAACAAGAACAACAACATCAACCAGAACAACAACAACATGAACAACAAGAACAACAACAGCTACAACAACAACAAGGACAACAAGAACAACAAGAGCAAAAAGAACAACAAGAACAACGAGAACAACGAGAACAACGAGAACAACGAGAACAACGAGAACAACAACAAGAACAGCAACAACAACAACAACAACAACAACAACAACAACTAGAACAACAAGAACAACAAGAACACCAAGAACAAAAAGAACAACAAGAACAACAAGAACAACAAGACAACATGAACAGCAAGAACAACAAGAACAACAAGAGCAACAAGAACAACAAGAGCAACAATAACAACAAGAACAACAAGAACAACAAGAACAACAAGAACAACAAGAACAACAAGAACAACAAGAACAACAAGAACAACAAGAACAACAAGAACAACAAGAACAACAAGAACAACAAGAACAACAAGAACAACAAGATCAACAAGAACAACAAGAACAACAAGAAGAACAACAAGAACAACAAGAAGGAGAAGAAGAACAACAAGAAGAACAAGAAGAACAACAAGAACAACAACAAGAACAACAACAACAACAACTAGAACAACAAGAACAACAAGAACAACAAGATCAACAACAACATGAACAACAAGAACATCAACAACCAGAACAACAAGAACAACAACAGCAACAAGAGCAACAAAAGCAACAAGAGCAACAAGAACGACAAGAACAACAAGAGCAACAAGAACGACAAGAACAACAAGAACAACAAGATCAACAAGAGCAACAAGAGCAACAAGAACAACAAGAACAACAAGATCAACAAGAACAAGAACAGCAAGAAAAACAACAAAAACAACAACAAAAATAAGAACAACATCAAAAAACAAGAACAACAACATGAACAACCGGAACAACAAGAACAACAAGAACAACCAGAACAACAACAACAAGAACAACTAGAACAACAACAACAAGAACAACAAGAACAACAACAACAAGAACAACAACAACAACAAGGACAACAAGACAACATGAACAGCAAGAACAACAAGAACAACAAGAGCAACAAGAACAACAAGAGCAACAATAACAACAAGAACAACAAGAACAACAAGAACAACAAGAACAACAAGAACAACAAGAACAACAAGAACAACAAGAACAACAAGAACAACAAGAACAACAAGAACAACAAGAACAACAAGAACAACAAGAACAACAAGAACAACAAGAACAACAAGAACAACAAGAACAACAAGAACAACAAGAACAACAAGAACAACAAGAACAACAAGAACAACAAGAACAACAAGAACAACAAGAACAACGAGAATAACGAGAACAACGAGAACAACGAGAACAACGAGAACAACGAGAACAACGAGAACAACGAGAACGAGAACAACGAGAACAACGAGAACAACGAGAACAACAAGAACAACGAGAACAACGAGAACAACAACAAGAACAACAACAACAACAGCAACAACAACAACAACAACAACAACAACAACAACAACAAGAGCAGAAAGAACAACAAGGACAACTAGAACAAGAACAGCAAGAGCAACAACAACAAGAACCACATGAACAACAACAACAAGAACAACAAGAACAACAACAACAACAGGAACAACAAGAACAACAAGAACAACAAGAACAACAAGAACAACAAGAAAAACAAGAACAAGAACAACAACATCAACCAGAACAACAACAACATGAACAAAAAGAACAACAACAGCAACAACAACAACAAGGACAACAAGAACAACAAGAGCAAAAAGAACAACAAGAACAACGAGAACAACGAGAACAACGAGAACAACGAGAACAACAACAACAACAACAACAACAACAACAACAACTAGAACAACAAGAACAACAAGAACACCAAGAACAAAAAGAACAACAAGAACAACAAGAACAACAAGAACATCAAGAACAACAACAACATGAACAACAAGAACATCAACAACCAGAACAACAACAACAACAAGAACAAAAAGAACAACGACAACATGAACAACAAGAACATCAACAACCAGAACAACAAGAACAACAAGAGCAACAAGAGCAACAAGAGCAACAAGAGCAACAAGAGCAACAAGAGCAACAAGAGCAACAAGAGCAACAAGAACAACAAGAACAACAAGAACAACAAGAACAACAAGAACAACAAGAACAACAAGAACAACAAGATCAACAAGAACAACAAGAACAACAAGAACAACAAGAACAACAAGAACAACAAGATCAACAACAACATGAACAACAAGAACATCAACAACCAGAACAACAAGAACAACAACAGCAACAAGAGCAACAAAAGCAACAAGAGCAACAAGAACGACAAGAACAACAAGAACAACAAGATCAACAAGAGCAACAAGAGCAACAAGAACAACAAGAACAACAAGATCAACAAGAACAAGAACAGCAAGAAAAACAACAAAAACAACAACAAAAATAAGAACAACATCAAAAAACAAGAACAACAACATGAACAACCGGAACAACAAGAACAACAAGAACAACCAGAACAACAACAACAAGAACAACTAGAACAACAACAACAAGAACAACAAGAACAACAAGAACAACAAGAACAACAAGGACAACAAGACAACATGAACAGCAAGAACAACAAGAACAACAAGAACAACCGGAACAACAAGAACAACAAGAACAACCAGAACAACAACAACAAGGACAACTAGAACAACAACAAGAAGAACAACAAGAACAACAAGAACAACAAGAACAACAAGAACAACAAGAACAACAAGAACAACAAGATCAACAAGAACAACAAGAACAACAAGAACAACAAGAACAACAAGAACAACAAGAACAACAAGAACAACAAGAACAACAAGAACAACAAGAACAACAAGAACAACAAGAACAACAAGAACAACGAGACCAACGAGAACAACGAGAACAACGAGAACAACGAGAACAACGAGAACAACAAGAACAACAAGAACAACAAGAACAACAAGAACAAGAACAGGAAGAACAACAACAACAACAAGAACAACAAGAACAAGAACAGGAAGAACAACAACAACAACAAGAACAACAAAAACAAGAACAACAACAAGAACAACACGAACAACAACAAGAACAACAACAACAACAAGAACAACAAGAACAACAAGAACAACAAGAACAACAAGAACAACAAGAACAACAAGAACAACAAGAACAACAAGAACAACAAGAACAACAAGAACAACAAGAACAACAAGAACAACAAGAACAACAAGAACAACAAGAACAACAACAAAAACAAGAACAACAACAAGAACAACACGAACAACAACAAGAACAACAACAACAACAAGAACAACAACAACAACAAGAACAACAAGAACAACAAGAACAACAAGAACAACAAGAACAACAAGAACAACAAGAACAACTAGAACAACAAGTACAACAAGAACAACAAGAACAACAAGAACAACAAGAACAACAAGAACAACAAGAACAACAAGAACAACAAGAACAACAAGAACAACAAGAACAACAAGAACAACAAGAACAACAAGAACAACAAGAACAACAAGAACAACAAGGACAACAAGAACAACAAGAAGAACAACAAGAACAACATGAACAGAAAGAACAGCAAGAACAACAAGAACAACAAGAGCAACAAGAACAACAAGAACAAGAACAGGAAGAACAACAACAACAACAAGAACAACAAAAACAAGAACAACAACAAGAACAACACGAACAACAACAAGAACAACAACAACAACAAGAACAACAAGAACAACAGGAACAACAAGAACAACAAGAACAACAAGAGCAACAAGAACAAGAACAGCAAGAACAACAACAACAACAACAACAAGAACAACATGAACAACAACAACAACAAGAACAACAAGAACAACAAGAACAACAAGAACAACAAGAACAACAAGAACAACAAGAACAACAAGAACAACGAGAACAACGAGAACAACAAGAATAACAAGAACAACAAGGACAACCAGAACAGCAAGAAGAACAACAAGAACAACAAGAACAACAAGAACAACAAGATCAACAAAAACAACAAGAACAACAAGAACAACAAGAACAACAAGAACAACAAGATCAACAAAAACAACAAGAACAACAAGAACAACAAGAACAACAAGAACAACAAGAACTACAACAATAACAAGGACAACAACAACAACTACAACAAGAACAGCAAGAACAACAGCAACAACAAGAACAACAACAAGAACAACAAGAACAACAAGATCAACAAAAACAACAACTACAACAAGAACAGCAAGAACAACAACATCAACAAGAACAACAAGAACAGAAAGAACAACAAGGACAACAAGAACAAGAACTGCAAGAGCAACAACAACAAGAACCACATGAACAACAACAACAAGAACAACAAGAACAACAACAACAACAACAACAACAGGAACAACAAGAACCACAACGCCAAGAACAACAACAACAAGAACAACAAAAACAAGAACAACAAGAACAACAACAAGAACAACAAGAGCAACAAGAACAACAAGAGCGACAAGAACAACAAGAGCAACAAGAGCAACAAGAACAACAAGAACAACAAGAACAACAAGAACAACAAGAACAACAAGAACAACAAGAACAACAAGAACAACAAGAACAACAAGAACAACAAGAACAACGAGAATAACGAGAACAACGAGAACAACGAGAACAACGAGAACAACGAGAACGAGAACAACGAGAACGAGAACAACGAGAACAACGAGAACAACGAGAACAACAAGAACAACGAGAACAACGAGAACAACAACAAGAACAACAACAACAACAGCAACAACAACAACAACAACAACAACAACAACAAGAACAAAAAGAACAACAACAACATGAACAACAAGAACATCAACAACCAGAACAACAAGAACAACAAGAGCAACAAGAGCAACATGAGCAACAAGAGCAACAAGAGCAACAAGAGCAACAAGAGCAACAAGAGCAACAAGAGCAACAAGAGCAACAAGAGCAACAAGAACAACAAGATCAACAAGAACAACAAGAGCAACAAGAACAACAAGAACAACAAGATCAACAAGAACAACAAGAACAACAAGAACAACAACAACAACAACAACAACAAGAACAACAAGAACAGAAAGAACAACAAGGACAAGAAGAACAAGAACAGCAAGAGCAACAACAACAAGAACCACATGAACAAAAAGAGCAACAAGAACAACGAGAACAACGAGAACAACGAGAACAAAGAGAACAACGAGAACAACGAGAACAACAAGAACAACAAGAACAACAAGAACAACAAGAACAAGAACAGGAAGAACAACAACAACAACAAGAACAACAAGAACAAGAACAGGAAGAGCAACAACAACAACAAGAACAACAAAAACAAGAACAACAACAAGAACAACACGAACAACAACAAGAACAACAACAACAACAAGAACAACAAGAACAACAAGAACAACAAGAACAACAAGAACAACAAGAACAACAAGAACAACAAGAACAACAAGAACAACAAGAACAACAAGAACAACAAGAACAACAAGAACAACAAGAACAACAAGATCAACAAGAACAAGAACAGCAAGAAAAACAACAAAAACAACAACAAAAATAAGAACAACATCAAAAAACAAGCACAACAACATGAACAACCGGAACAACAAGAACAACAAGAACAACCAGAACAACAACAACAAGAACAACTAGAACAAGAACAACAAGAACAACAAGAACAACAAGAACAACAAGAACAACAAGAACAACAAGGACAACAAGACAACATGAACAGCAAGAACAACAAGAACAACAAGAGCAACAAGAACAACAAGAGCAACAATAACAACAAGAACAACAAGAACAACAAGAACAACAAGAACAACAAGAACAACAAGAACAACAAGAACAACAAGAACAACAAGAACAACAAGAACAACAAGAACAACAAGAACAACAAGAACAACAAGGACAACAACAACAACAAGAAGAACAACAAGAACAACATGAACAGAAAGAACAGCAAGAACAACAAGAACAACAAGAGCAACAAGAACAACAAGAACAACAACAACAACAAGAACAACAAGAACAACAGGAACAACAAGAACAATAAGAACAACAAGAGCAACAAGAACAAGAACAGCAAGAACAACAACAACAACAAGAACAACATGAACAACAAGAACAACAAGAACAACAAGAACAACAAGAACAACAAGAACAACAAGAACAACAAGAACAACAAGAACAACGAGAACAACGAGAACAACAAGAACAACAAGATCAACAAGAACAACAAGAACAACAAGAACTACAACAACAACAAGGACAACAACAACAACTACAACAAGAACAGCAAGAACAACAACAACAACAAGAACAACAAGAACAACAAGAACAACAACAACAAGTACAACAAGAACAACAAGAACAACAAGAACAACAAGAACAACAAGAACAACAAGAACAACAAGAACAACAAGAACAACAAGTACAACAAGAACAACAAGAGCAACAAGAACAACAAGAACAACAAGAGCAACAAGAACAACAAGAACAACAAGATCAACAAGAACAACAAGCACAACAACAACAACAAGGACAACAACAACAAGAACAACAAGGACAACTAGAACAACAACAAGAAGAACAACAAGAACAACATGAACAGCAAAAACAACAAGAACAACAAGAACAACAAGAACAACAAGAACAACAAGAGCAACAAGAACAACAAGAACAACAAGAACAACAAGAACAACAAGAACAACAAGAACAACAAGAACAACAAGAACAACAAGAACAACTAGAACAACAAGTACAACAAGAACAACAAGAACAACAAGAACAACAAGAACAACAAGAACAACAAGAACAACAAGAACAACAAGAACAACAAGAACAACAAGAACAACAAGAACAACAAGAACAACAAGAACAACAAGAACAACAAGAACAACAAGAACAACAAGTACAACAAGAACAACAAGAGCAACAAGAACAACAAGAACAACAAGAGCAACAAGAACAACAAGAACAACAAGATCAACAAGAACAACAAGAACAACAACAACAACAAGAACAACAAGAACAACAGGAACAACAAGAACAATAAGAACAACAAGAGCAACAAGAACAAGAACAGCAAGAACAACAACAACAACAAGAACAACATGAACAACAAGAACAACAAGAACAACAAGAACAACAAGAACAACAAGAACAACAAGAACAACGAGAACAACGAGAACAACGAACACAACGAGAACAACGAGAACAACGAGAACAACGAGAACAACGAGAATAACGAGAACAAGAAGAACAACAAGAAGACCAAGAACACCAAGAACAACAAGAACAACAAGAACAACAAGTACAACAAGAACAACAAGAACAACAAGAACAACAAGAGCAACAAGAACAAGAACAGCAAGAACAACAAGAACCACAAGAAAAACAAGAACAACGAGAACAACAAGAGCGAAAAGAACAACAAGAACAACGAGAAAAACGAGAACAACGAGAACAACGAGTACAACAACAAGAACAACAACAACAACAACAACAACAACAACAACAACAACAACTAGAACAACAAGAACAACAAGAACACCAAGAACAAAAAGAACAACAAGAACAACAAGAACAACAAGAACAACAAGAACAACAAGAACATCAAGAACAACAACAACATGAACAACAACAACATCAACAACCAGAACAACAACAACAACAACAACAAGAACAAAAAGGACAACAACAACATGAACAACAAGAACATCAACAACCAGAACAACAAGAACAACAAGAGCAACAAGAGCAACAAGAGCAACAAGAGCAACAAGAGCAACAAGGGCAACAAGAGCAACAAGAACAACAAGAACATCAAGAACAACAACAACATGAACAACAACAACATCAACAACCAGAACAACAACAACAACAACAACAAGAACAAAAAGGACAACAACAACATGAACAACAAGAACATCAACAACCAGAACAACAAGAACAACAAGGACAACAACAAAAAGGACAACTAGAACAACAACAAGAAGAACAACAAGAACAACATGAACAGCAAGAACAACAAGAACAACAAGAACAACAAGGACAACAAGAACAACAAGAACAACAAGAACAACAAGAACAACAAGATCAACAAAAACAACAAGAACAACAAGAACAACAAGAACAACAAGAACTACAACAATAACAAGGACAGCAACAACAACTACAACAAGAACAGCAAGAACAACAACAACAACAACAAGAACAACAACAACAACAAGAACAACAACAAGAACAACAACAAGAACAACAAGAACAACAAGATCAACAAAAACAACATCTACAACAAGAACAGCAAGAACAACAACAACAACAAGAACAACAAGAACAGAAAGAACAACAAGGACAACAAGAACAAGAACAGCAAGAGCAACAACAACAAGAACCGCATGAACAACAACAACAAGAACAACAAGAACAACAACAAGAACAACAAGAGCAACAAGAACAACAAGAGCAACAAGAACAACAAGAACAACAAGATCAACAAGAACAACAAGCACAACAACAACAACAAGGACAACAACAACAAGAACAACAAGGACAACTAGAACAACAACAAGAAGAACAACAAGAACAACATGAACAGCAAAAACAACAAGAACAACAAGATCAACAAGAACAACAAGAGCAACAAGAACAACAAGAACAACAAGAACAACAAGAACAACAAGAACAACAAGAACAACAAGAACAACAAGAACAACAAGAACAACTAGAACAACAAGTACAACAAGAACAACAAGAACAACAAGAACAACAAGAACAACAAGAACAACAAGAACAACAAGAACAACAAGAACAACAAGAACAACAAGAACAACAAGAACAACAAGAACAACAAGAACAACAAGAACAACAAGGACAACAACAACAACAAGAAGAACAACAAGAACAACATGAACAGAAAGAACAGCAAGAACAACAAGAACAACAAGAGCAACAAGAACAACAAGAACAACAACAACAACAAGAACAACAAGAACAACAGGAACAACAAGAACAATAAGAACAACAAGAGCAACAAGAACAAGAACAGCAAGAACAACAACAACAACAAGAACAACAACAACAACAAGAACAACAAGAACAACAAGAACAACAAGAACAACAAGAACAACAAGAACAACAAGAACAACAAGAACAACAAGAACAACAAGAACAACGAGAACAACGAGAACAACAAGAACAACAAGATCAACAAGAACAACAAGAACAACAAGAACTACAACAACAACAAGGACAACAACAACAACTACAACAAGAACAGCAAGAACAACAACAACAACAAGAACAACAAGAACAACAAGAACAACAACAACAAGTACAACAAGAACAACAAGAACAACAAGAACAACAAGAACAACAAGAACAACAAGAACAACAAGAACAACAAGAACAACAAGAACAACAAGTACAACAAGAACAACAAGAGCAACAAGAACAACAAGAACAACAAGAACAACAAGAACAACAAGAACAACAAGAACAACAAGAACAACAAGAACAACAAGAACAACAAGAACAACAAGAACAACAAGAACAACAAGAACAACAAGAACAACGAGAACAACGAGAACAACGAGAACAACGAGCACAACGAGAACAACGAGAACAACGAGAACAACGAGAACAACGAGAACAACGAGAATAACGAGAACAACAAGAACAACCAGAACAGCAAGAAGAACAACCAGAACAACAAGAACAACGAGAAGAACAAGAAGAACAACAAGAACAACAAGGACAACAACAACAACAAGAAGAACAACAAGAACAACATGAACAGAAAGAACAGCAAGAACAACAAGAACAACAAGAGCAACAAGAACAACAAGAACAACAACAACAACAAGAACAACAAGAACAACAGGAACAACAAGAACAATAAGAACAACAAGAGCACAAGAACAAGAACAGCAAGAACAACAACAACAACAAGAACAACATGAACAACAAGAACAACAAGAACAACAAGAACAACAAGAACAACAAGAACAACAAGAACAAGAACAGCAAGAGCAACAACAACAAGAACCGCATGAACAACAACAACAAGAACAACAAGAACAACAACAAGAACAACAAGAGCAACAAGAACAACAAGAGCAACAAGAACAACAAGAACAACAAGATCAACAAAAACAACAAGAACAACAAGAACAACAAGAACAACAAGAACTACAACAATAACAAGGACAGCAACAACAACTACAACAAGAACAGCAAGAACAACAACAACAACAACAAGAACAACAACAACAACAAGAACAACAACAAGAACAACAACAAGAACAACAAGAACAACAAGATCAACAAAAACAACATCTACAACAAGAACAGCAAGAACAACAACAACAACAAGAACAACAAGAACAGAAAGAACAACAAGGACAACAAGAACAAGAACAGCAAGAGCAACAACAACAAGAACCGCATGAACAACAACAACAAGAACAACAAGAACAACAACAAGAACAACAAGAGCAACAAGAACAACAAGAGCAACAAGAACAACAAGAACAACAAGATCAACAAGAACAACAAGCACAACAACAACAACAAGGACAACAACAACAAGAGCAACAAGGACAACTAGAACAAAAACAAGAAGAACAACAAGAACAACATGAACAGCAAAAACAACAAGAACAACAAGAACAACAAGAACAACAAGAACAACAAGATCAACAAAAACAACATCTACAACAAGAACAGCAAGAACAACAACAACAACAAGAACAACAAGAACAGAAAGAACAACAAGGACAACAAGAACAAGAACAGCAAGAGCAACAACAACAAGAACCGCATGAACAACAACAACAAGAACAACAAGAACAACAACAAGAACAACAAGAGCAACAAGAACAACAAGAGCAACAAGAACAACAAGAACAACAAGATCAACAAGAACAACAAGCACAACAACAACAACAAGGACAACAACAACAAGAACAACAAGGACAACTAGAACAACAACAAGAAGAACAACAAGAACAACATGAACAGCAAAAACAACAAGAACAACAAGAACAACAAGAACAACAAGAACAACAAGAACAACAAGAGCAACAAGAACAACAAGAACAACAAGAACAACAAGAACAACAAGAACAACAAGAACAACAAGAACAACAAGAACAACAAGAACAACTAGAACAACAAGTACAACAAGAACAACAAGAACAACAAGAACAACAAGAACAACAAGAACAACAAGAACAACAAGAACAACAAGAACAACAAGAACAACAAGAACAACAAGGACAACAACAACAACAAGAAGAACAACAAGAACAACATGAACAGAAAGAACAGCAAGAACAACAAGAACAACAAGAGCAACAAGAACAACAAGAACAACAACAACAACAAGAACAACAAGAACAACAGGAACAACAAGAACAATAAGAACAACAAGAGCAACAAGAACAAGAACAGCAAGAACAACAACAACAACAAGAACAACATGAACAACAAGAACAACAAGAACAACAAGAACAACAAGAACAACAAGAACAACAAGAACAACAAGAACAACAAGAACAACGAGAACAACGAGAACAACAAGAACAACAAGATCAACAAGAACAACAAGAACAACAAGAACTACAACAACAACAAGGACAACAACAACAACTACAACAAGAACAGCAAGAACAACAACAACAACAAGAACAACAAGAACAACAAGAACAACAACAACAAGTACAACAAGAACAACAAGAACAACAAGAACAACAAGAACAACAAGAACAACAAGAACAACAAGAACAACAAGAACAACAAGAACAACAAGTACAACAAGAACAACAAGAGCAACAAGAACAACAAGAACAACAAGAGCAACAAGAACAACAAGAACAACAAGATCAACAAGAACAACAAGCACAACAACAACAACAAGGACAACAACAACAAGAACAACAAGGACAACTAGAACAACAAGAACAACAAGAACAACAAGAACAACAAGAACAACAAGAACAACAAGTACAACAAGAACAACAAGAGCAACAAGAACAACAAGAACAACAAGAGCAACAAGAACAACAAGAACAACAAGATCAACAAGAACAACAAGAACAACAACAACAACAAGAACAACAAGAACAACAGGAACAACAAGAACAATAAGAACAACAAGAGCAACAAGAACAAGAACAGCAAGAACAACAACAACAACAAGAACAACATGAACAACAAGAACAACAAGAACAACAAGAACAACAAGAACAACAAGAACAACAAGAACAACGAGAACAACGAGAACAACGAACACAACGAGAACAACGAGAACAACGAGAACAACGAGAACAACGAGAATAACGAGAACAAGAAGAACAACAAGAAGACCAAGAACACCAAGAACAACAAGAACAACAAGAACAACAAGTACAACAAGAACAACAAGAACAACAAGAACAACAAGAGCAACAAGAACAAGAACAGCAAGAACAACAAGAACCACAAGAAAAACAAGAACAACGAGAACAACAAGAGCGAAAAGAACAACAAGAACAACGAGAAAAACGAGAACAACGAGAACAACGAGTACAACAACAAGAACAACAACAACAACAACAACAACAACAACAACAACAACTAGAACAACAAGAACAACAAGAACACCAAGAACAAAAAGAACAACAAGAACAACAAGAACAACAAGAACAACAAGAACAACTAGAACAACAAGTACAACAAGAACAACAAGAACAACAAGAACAACAAGAACAACAAGAACAACAAGAACAACAAGAACAACAAGAACAACAAGAACAACAAGAACAACAAGAACAACAAGAACAACAAGAACAACAAGAACAACAAGGACAACAACAACAACAAGAAGAACAACAAGAACAACATGAACAGAAAGAACAGCAAGAACAACAAGAACAACAAGAGCAACAAGAACAACAAGAACAACAACAACAACAAGAACAACAAGAACAACAGGAACAACAAGAACAATAAGAACAACAAGAGCAACAAGAACAAGAACAGCAAGAACAACAACAACAACAAGAACAACAACAACAACAAGAACAACAAGAACAACAAGAACAACAAGAACAACAAGAACAACAAGAACAACAAGAACAACAAGAACAACAAGAACAACAAGAACAACGAGAACAACGAGAACAACAAGAACAACAAGATCAACAAGAACAACAAGAACAACAAGAACTACAACAACAACAAGGACAACAACAACAACTACAACAAGAACAGCAAGAACAACAACAACAACAAGAACAACAAGTACAACAAGAACAACAACAACAAGTACAACAAGAACAACAAGAACAACAAGAACAACAAGAACAACAAGAACAACAAGAACAACAAGAACAACAAGAACAACAAGAACAACAAGTACAACAAGAACAACAAGAGCAACAAGAACAACAAGAACAACAAGAACAACAAGAACAACAAGAACAACAAGAACAACAAGAACAACAAGAACAACAAGAACAACAAGAACAACCAGAACAACAAGAACAACGAGAACAACGAGAACAACGAGAACAACGAGCACAACGAGAACAACGAGAACAACGAGAACAACGAGAACAACGAGAACAACGAGAATAACGAGAACAACAAGAACAACCAGAACAGCAAGAAGAACAACCAGAACAACAAGAACAACGAGAAGAACAAGAAGAACAACAAGAACAACAAGGACAACAACAACAACAAGAAGAACAACAAGAACAACATGAACAGAAAGAACAGCAAGAACAACAAGAACAACAAGAGCAACAAGAACAACAAGAACAACAACAACAACAAGAACAACAAGAACAACAGGAACAACAAGAACAATAAGAACAACAAGAGCACAAGAACAAGAACAGCAAGAACAACAACAACAACAAGAACAACATGAACAACAAGAACAACAAGAACAACAAGAACAACAAGAACAACAAGAACAACAAGAACAAGAACAGCAAGAGCAACAACAACAAGAACCGCATGAACAACAACAACAAGAACAACAAGAACAACAACAAGAACAACAAGAGCAACAAGAACAACAAGAGCAACAAGAACAACAAGAACAACAAGATCAACAAAAACAACAAGAACAAGAAGAACAACAAGAACAACAAGAACTACAACAATAACAAGGACAGCAACAACAACTACAACAAGAACAGCAAGAACAACAACAACAACAACAAGAACAACAACAACAACAAGAACAACAACAAGAACAACAACAAGAACAACAAGAACAACAAGATCAACAAAAACAACATCTACAACAAGAACAGCAAGAACAACAACAACAACAAGAACAACAAGAACAGAAAGAACAACAAGGACAACAAGAACAAGAACAGCAAGAGCAACAACAACAAGAACCGCATGAACAACAACAACAAGAACAACAACAAGAACAACAAGAGCAACAAGAACAACAAGAGCAACAAGAACAACAAGAACAACAAGATCAACAAGAACAACAAGCACAACAACAACAACAAGGACAACAACAACAAGAACAACAAGGACAACTAGAACAACAACAAGAAGAACAACAAGAACAACATGAACAGCAAAAACAACAAGAACAACAAGAACAACAAGAACAACAAGAACAACAAGATCAACAAAAACAACATCTACAACAAGAACAGCAAGAACAACAACAACAACAAGAACAACAAGAACAGAAAGAACAACAAGGACAACAAGAACAAGAACAGCAAGAGCAACAACAACAAGAACCGCATGAACAACAACAACAAGAACAACAAGAACAACAACAAGAACAACAAGAGCAACAAGAACAACAAGAGCAACAAGAACAACAAGAACAACAAGATCAACAAGAACAACAAGCACAACAACAACAACAAGGACAACAACAACAAGAACAACAAGGACAACTAGAACAACAACAAGAAGAACAACAAGAACAACATGAACAGCAAAAACAACAAGAACAACAAGAACAACAAGAACAACAAGAACAACAAGAACAACAAGAGCAACAAGAACAACAAGAACAACAAGAACAACAAGAACAACAAGAACAACAAGAACAACAAGAACAACAAGAACAACAAGAACAACTAGAACAACAAGTACAACAAGAACAACAAGAACAACAAGAACAACAAGAACAACAAGAACAACAAGAACAACAAGAACAACAAGAACAACAAGAACAACAAGAACAACAAGGACAACAACAACAACAAGAAGAACAACAAGAACAACATGAACAGAAAGAACAGCAAGAACAACAAGAACAACAAGAGCAACAAGAACAACAAGAACAACAACAACAACAAGAACAACAAGAACAACAGGAACAACAAGAACAATAAGAACAACAAGAGCAACAAGAACAAGAACAGCAAGAACAACAACAACAACAAGAACAACATGAACAACAAGAACAACAAGAACAACAAGAACAACAAGAACAACAAGAACAACAAGAACAACAAGAACAACAAGAACAACGAGAACAACGAGAACAACAAGAACAACAAGATCAACAAGAACAACAAGAACAACAAGAACTACAACAACAACAAGGACAACAACAACAACTACAACAAGAACAGCAAGAACAACAACAACAACAAGAACAACAAGAACAACAAGAACAACAACAACAAGTACAACAAGAACAACAAGAACAACAAGAACAACAAGAACAACAAGAACAACAAGAACAACAAGAACAACAAGAACAACAAGAACAACAAGTACAACAAGAACAACAAGAGCAACAAGAACAACAAGAACAACAAGAGCAACAAGAACAACAAGAACAACAAGATCAACAAGAACAACAAGCACAACAACAACAACAAGGACAACAACAACAAGAACAACAAGGACAACTAGAACAACAAGAACAACAAGAACAACAAGAACAACAAGAACAACAAGAACAACAAGTACAACAAGAACAACAAGAGCAACAAGAACAACAAGAACAACAAGAGCAACAAGAACAACAAGAACAACAAGATCAACAAGAACAACAAGAACAACAACAACAACAAGAACAACAAGAACAACAGGAACAACAAGAACAATAAGAACAACAAGAGCAACAAGAACAAGAACAGCAAGAACAACAACAACAACAAGAACAACATGAACAACAAGAACAACAAGAACAACAAGAACAACAAGAACAACAAGAACAACAAGAACAACGAGAACAACGAGAACAACGAACACAACGAGAACAACGAGAACAACGAGAACAACGAGAACAACGAGAATAACGAGAACAAGAAGAACAACAAGAAGACCAAGAACACCAAGAACAACAAGAACAACAAGAACAACAAGTACAACAAGAACAACAAGAACAACAAGAACAACAAGAGCAACAAGAACAAGAACAGCAAGAACAACAAGAACCACAAGAAAAACAAGAACAACGAGAACAACAAGAGCGAAAAGAACAACAAGAACAACGAGAAAAACGAGAACAACGAGAACAACGAGTACAACAACAAGAACAACAACAACAACAACAACAACAACAACAACAACTAGAACAACAAGAACAACAAGAACACCAAGAACAAAAAGAACAACAAGAACAACAAGAACAACAAGAACAACAAGAACAACAAGAACAACAAGAACAACAAGAGCAACAAGAACAAGAACAGCAAGAACAACAAGAACCACAAGAAAAACAAGAACAACGAGAACAACGAGAACAACGAGAACAACGAGGACAAAGAGATCAACGAGAACAACGAGAACAACAAGAACAACAAGAACAACAAGAACAACAAGAACAAGAACAGGAAGAACAACAACAACAACAAGAACAACAAAAACAAGAACAACAACAAGAACAACAAGAACAACAAGAACAACAAGAACAACAAGAACAACAACAAAAACAAGAACAACAACAAGAACAACACGAACAACAACAAGAGCAACAACAACAACAAGAACAACAAGAACAACAAGAACAACAAGAACAACAAGAACAACAAGAACAACAAGAACAACAAGAACAACAAGAACAACAAGAACAACAAGAACAACAAGAACAACAAGAACAACAAGAACAACAAGAACAACAAGAACAACAAGAACAACAAGAACAACAAGAACAACAAGAACAACAAGAACAACAAGAACAACTAGAACAACAAGTACAACAAGAACAACAAGAACAACAAGAACAACAAGAACAACAAGAACAACAAGAACAACAAGAACAACAAGAACAACAAGAACAACAAGAACAACAAGAACAACAAGAACAACAAGAACAACAAGGACAACAACAACAACAAGAAGAACAACAAGAACAACATGAACAGAAAGAACAGCAAGAACAACAAGAACAACAAGAGCAACAAGAACAACAAGAACAAGAACAGGAAGAACAACAACAACAACAAGAACAACAAAAACAAGAACAACAAGTACAACAAGAACAACAACAAGAAGAACAACAAGAACAACATGAACAGCAAAAACAACAAGAACAACAAGAACAACAAGAACAACAAGAACAACAAGAACAACAAGAACAACAAGAACAACAAGAACAACAAGAACAACAAGAACAACAAGAACAACAAGAACAACAAGAACAACAAGAACAACAAGAACAACAAGAACAACAAGAACAACAAGAACAACAAGAACAACAAGAACAACAAGAACAACAAGAACAACAAGAACAACAAGAACAACAAGAACAACAAGAACAACAAGAACAACAAGAACAACTAGAACAACAAGTACAACAAGAACAACAAGAACAACAAGAACAACAAGAACAACAAGAACAACAAGGACAACAAGAACAACAAGAACAACAAGAACAACAAGAACAACAAGAACAACAAGAACAACAAGAACAACAAGAACTACAACAATAACAAGGACAGCAACAACAACTACAACAAGAACAGCAAGAACAACAACAACAACAACAAGAACAACAAGGACAACAAGAACAACAAGAACAACAAGAACAACAAGAACAACAAGATCAACAAAAACAACAAGAACAACAAGAACAACAAGAACAACAAGAACAACAAGAACTACAACAATAACAAGGACAGCAACAACAACTACAACAAGAACAGCAAGAACAACAACAACAACAACAAGAACAACAACAACAACAACAACAACAAGAACAACAACAAGAACAACAAGAACAACAAGATCAACAAAAACAACATCTACAACAAGAACAGCAAGAACAACAACAACAACAAGAACAGAAAGAACAACAAGGACAACAAGAACAAGAACAGCAAGAGCAACAACAACAAGAACCGCATGAACAACAACAACAAGAACAACAAGAACAACAACAAGAACAACAAGAGCAACAAGAACAACAAGAGCAACAAGAACAACAAGAACAACAAGATCAACAAGAACAACAAGCACAACAACAACAACAAGGACAACCACAACAAGAACAACAAGGACAACAACAACAAGTACAACTAGAACAACAACAAGAAGAACAACAAGAACAACATGAACAGCAAAAACAACAAGAACAACAAGAACAACAAGAACAACAAGAACAACATGAACAACAAGAACAACAAGAACAACCAGAACAACAAGAACAACAAGAACAACAAGAACAACAAGAACAACAAGAACAACAAGAACAACAAGAACAACTAGAACAACAAGTACAACAAGAACAACAAGAACAACAAGAACAACAAGAACAGCAAGAACAACAACAACAACAAGAACAACAAGAACAACAAGAACAACAACAACAAGTACAACAAGAACAACAAGAACAACAAGAACAACAAGAACAACAAGAACAACAAGAACAACAAGAACAACAAGAACAACAAGAACAACAAGAACAACAAGTACAACAAGAACAACAAGAACAACAAGAACAACAAGAGCAACAAGAACAACAAGAACAACAAGAACAACAAGAACAACAAGAACAACAAGAACAACAAGAACAACAAGAACAACAAGAACAAAAAGAACAACAAGAACAACAAGAACAACAAGAACAACAAGAACAACGAGAACAACGAGAACAACGAGCACAACGAGAACAACGAGAACAACGAGAACAACGAGAACAACGAGAACAACGAGAACAACGAGAATAACGAGAACAACAAGAACAACCAGAACAGCAAGAAGAACAACCAGAACAACAAGAACAACGAGAAGAACAAGAAGAACAACAACAAGAACAACAACAACAACAAATAGAACAAGAAGAACAACAAGAACACCAAGAACACCAAGAACAACAAGAACTACAAGAACAACAAGTACAACAAGAACAACAAGAACAACAAGAACAACAAGAGCAACAAGAACAAGAACAGCAAGAACAACAAGAACCACAAGAAAAACAAGAACAACGAGAACAACGAGAACAACGAGAACAACGAGGACAAAGAGAACAACGAGAACAACGAGAACAACAAGAACAACAAGAACAACAAGAACAACAAGAACAACAACAAAAACAAGAACAACAACAAGAACAACACGAACAACAACAAGAGCAACAACAACAACAAGAACAACAAGAGCAACAACAAAAACAAGAACAACAACAAGAACAACACGAACAACAACAAGAGCAACAACAACAACAAGAACAACAAGAACAACAAGAACAACAAGATCAACAAGAACAACAAGCACAACAACAACAACAAGAACAACAAGGACAACAACAACAAGGACAACTAGAACAACAACAAGAAGAACAACAAGAACAACATGAACAGCAAAAACAACAAGAACAACAAGAACAACAAGATCAACAAGATCAACAAGAACAACAAGAACAACAAGAACAACAAGAACAACAAGAACAACAAGAACAACAAGAACAACAAGAACAACAAGAACAACAAGAACAACAAGAACAACAAGAACAACAAGAACAACAAGAACAACAAGAACAACAAGAACAACAAGAACAACAAGAACAACAAGAACAACAAGAACAACAAGAACAACAAGAACAACAAGAACAACAAGAACAACAAGAACAACAAGAACAACAAGAACAACAAGAACAACAAGAACGACAAGAACAACAAGAACAACAAGGACAACAAGAACAACAAGAACAACAAGAACAACAAGAACAACAAGAACAACAAGAACAACAAGAACAACAAGAACAACAAGAACAACAAGAACAACAAGAACAACAAGAACAACAAGAACAACAAGAACAACAAGAACAACGAGAACAACGAGAACAACGAGCACAACGAGCACAACGAGAACAACGAGAACAACGAGAACAACGAGAACAACGAGAACAACGAGAACAACGAGAACAACGAGAACAACGAGAATAACGAGAACAACAAGAAGAACAACCAGAACAACAAGAACAACGAGAAGAACAAGAAGAACAACAACAAGAACAACAACAACAACAACTAGAACAAGAAGAACAATAAGAACACCAAGAACACCAAGAACAACAATAACAACAAGAACAACAAGAACAACAAGTACAACAAGAACAACAAGAACAACAAGAACAACAAGAGCAACAAGAACAAGAACAGCAAGAACAACAAGAGCCACAAGAAAAACAAGAACAACGAGAACAACGAGAACAACGAGAACAACGAGGACAAAGAGATCAACGAGAACAACGAGAACAACAAGAACAACAAGAACAACAAGAACAACAAGAACAAGAACAGGAAGAACAACAACAACAACAAGAACAACAAAAACAAGAACAACAACAAGAACAACAAGAACAACAAGAACAACAAGAACAACAAGAACAACAAGAACAACAAGATCAACAAGAACAACAAGCACAACAACAACAACAAGGACAACCACAACAAGAACAACAAGGACAACAACAACAAGTACAACTAGAACAACAACAAGAAGAACAACAAGAACAACATGAACAGCAAAAACAACAAGAACAACAAGAACAACAAGAACAACAAGAACAACAAGAACAACAAGAACAACAAGAACAACCAGAACAACAAGAACAACAAGAACAACAAGATCAACAAAAACAACAAGAACAACAAGAACAACAAGAACAACAAGAACAACAAGAACTACAACAATAACAAGGACAGCAACAACAACTACAACAAGAACAGCAAGAACAACAACAACAACAACAAGAACAACAAGGACAACAAGAACAACAAGAACAACAAGAACAACAAGAACAACAAGATCAACAAAAACAACAAGAACAACAAGAACAACAAGAACAACAAGAACAACAAGAACTACAACAATAACAAGGACAGCAACAACAACTACAACAAGAACAGCAAGAACAACAACAACAACAACAAGAACAACAACAACAACAACAACAACAACAAGAACAACAACAAGAACAACAAGAACAACAAGATCAACAAAAACAACATCTACAACAAGAACAGCAAGAACAACAACAACAACAAGAACAGAAAGAACAACAAGGACAACAAGAACAAGAACAGCAAGAGCAACAACAACAAGAACCGCATGAACAACAACAACAAGAACAACAAGAACAACAACAAGAACAACAAGAGCAACAAGAACAACAAGAGCAACAAGAACAACAAGAACAACAAGATCAACAAGAACAACAAGCACAACAACAACAACAAGGACAACCACAACAAGAACAACAAGGACAACAACAACAAGTACAACTAGAACAACAACAAGAAGAACAACAAGAACAACATGAACAGCAAAAACAACAAGAACAACAAGAACAACAAGAACAACAAGAACAACAAGAACAACAAGAACAACAAGAACAACAAGAACAACAAGAGCAACCAGAACAACAAGAACAACAAGAACAACAAGAACAACAAGAACAACAAGAACAACTAGAACAACAAGTACAACAAGAACAACAAGAACAACAAGAACAACAAGAACAACAAGAACAACAAGAACAACAAGAACAACAAGAACAACAAGAACAACAAGAACAACAAGAACAACAAGAACAACAAGAACAACAAGAACAACAAGAACAACAAGAACAACAAGAACAACAAGGACAACAACAACAACAAGAAGAACAACAAGAACAACATGAACAGAAAGAATAGCAAGAACAACAAGAACAACAAGAGCAACAAGAACAACAAGAACAAGAACAGGAAGAACAACAACAACAACAAGAACAACAAAAACAAGAACAACAACAAGAACAACACGAACAACAACAAGAACAACAACAACAACAAGAACAACAAGAACAACAAGAACAACAGGAACAACAAGAACAACAAGAACAACAAGAGCAACAAGAACAAGAACAGCAAGAACAACAACAACAACAACAACAACAACAACAACAAGAACAACATGAACAACAAGAACAACAAGAACAACAAGAACAACAAGAACAAAAAGAACAACAAGAACAACAAGAACAACAAGAACAACGAGAACAACGAGAGCAACAAGAACAACAAGATCAACAAGAACAACAAGAACAACAAGGACTACAACAACAACAAGGACAACAACAACAACTACAACAAGAACAGCAAGAACAACAACAACAACAAGAACAACAAGAACAACAAGAACAACAACAACAAGTACAACAAGAACAACAAGAACAACAAGAACAACAAGAACAACAAGAACAACAAGAACAACAAGAACAACAAGAACAACAAGAACAACAAGAACAACAAGAACAACAAGAACAACAAGAACAACAAGTACAACAAGAACAACAAGAACAACAAGAACAACAAGAACAACAAGAACAACAAGAACAACAAGAACAACAAGAACAACAAGAACAACAAGAACAACAAGAACAACAAGAACAACAAGAACAACAAGAACAACAAGAACAAAAAGAACAACAAGAACAACAAGAACAACAAGAACAACAAGAACAACGAGAACAACGAGAACAACGAGCACAACGAGAACAACGAGAACAACGAGAACAACGAGAACAACGAGAACAACGAGAACAACGAGAATAACGAGAACAACAAGAACAACCAGAACAGCAAGAAGAACAACCAGAACAACAAGAACAACGAGAAGAACAAGAAGAACAACAACAAGAACAACAACAACAACAAATAGAACAAGAAGAACAACGAGAACAACGAGAACAACAAGAACAACAAGAACAACAAGAACAAGAGCAGGAAGAACAACAACAACAACAAGAACAACAAAAACAAGAACAACAACAAGAACAACAACAACAACAAGAACAACAAGAACAACAAGAACAACAACAAAAACAAGAACAACAACAAGAACAACACGAACAACAACAAGAGCAACAACAACAACAAGAACAACAAGAACAACAACAAAAACAAGAACAACAACAAGAACAACACGAACAACAACAAGAGCAACAACAACAACAAGAACAACAAGAACAACAAGAACAACAAGATCAACAAGAACAACAAGCACAACAACAACAACAAGAACAACAAGGACAACAACAACAAGGACAACTAGAACAACAACAAGAAGAACAACAAGAACAACATGAACAGCAAAAACAACAAGAGCAACAAGAACAACAAGAACAACAAGATCAACAAGAACAACAAGAACAACAAGAACAACAAGAACAACAAGAACAACAAGAACAACAAGAACAACAAGAACAACAAGAACAACAAGAACAACAAGAACAACAAGAACAACAAGAACAACAAGAACAACAAGAACAACAAGAACAACAAGAACAACAAGAACAACAAGAACAACAAGAACAACAAGAACAACAAGAACTACAACAACAACAAGGACAACAACAACAACTACAACAAGAACAGCAAGAACAACAACAACAACAAGAACAACAAGAACAACAAGAACAACAACAACAAGAACAACAAGAACAACAAGAACAACAAGAACAACAAGAACAACAAGAACAACAAGAACAACAAGAACAACAAGAACAACAAGAACAACAAGAACAACAAGAACAACAAGAACAACAAGAACAACAAGAACAACAAGAACAACAAGGACAACAAGAACAACAAGAACAACAAGAACAACAAGAACAACAAGAACAACAAGTACAACAAGAACAACAAGAACAACAAGAACAACAAGAACAACAAGATCAACAAGAACAACAAGAACAACAAGAACAACAAGAACAACAAGAACAACAAGAACAACAAGAACAACAAGAACAACAAGAACAACAAGAACAACAAGAACAACAAGAACAACGAGAACAACGAGAACAACGAGAACAACGAGCACAACGAGAACAACGAGAACAACGAGAACAACGAGAACAACGAGAACAACGAGAATAACGAGAACAACAAGAACAACCAGAACAGCAAGAAGAACAACCAGAACAACAAGAACAACGAGAAGAACAAGAAGAACAACAACAAGAACAACAACAACAACAACTAGAACAAGAAGAACAACAAGAACACCAAGAACACCAAGAACAACAAGAACAACAAGAACAACAAGTACAACAAGAACAACAAGAACAACAAGAACAACAAGAGCAACAAGAACAAGAACAGCAAGAACAACAAGAACCACAAGAAAAACAAGAACAACGAGAACAACGAGAACAACGAGAACAACGAGGACAAAGAGATCAACGAGAACAACGAGAACAACAAGAACAACAAGAACAACAAGAACAACAAGAACAAGAACAGGAAGAACAACAACAACAACAAGAACAACAAAAACAAGAACAACAACAAGAACAACAAGAACAACAAGAACAACAAGAACAACAAGAACAACAACAAAAACAAGAACAACAACAAGAACAACACGAACAACAACAAGAGCAACAACAACAACAAGAACAACAAGAACAACAAGAACAACAAGAACAACAAGAACAACAAGAACAACAAGAACAACAAGAACAACAAGAACAACAAGAACAACAAGAACAACAAGAACAACAAGAACAACAAGAACAACAAGAACAACAAGAACAACAAGAACAACAAGAACAACAAGAACAACAAGAACAACAAGAACAACAAGAACAACAAGAACAACAAGAACAACAAGAACAACTAGAACAACAAGTACAACAAGAACAACAAGAACAACAAGAACAACAAGAACAACAAGAACAACAAGAACAACAAGAACAACAAGAACAACAAGAACAACAAGAACAACAAGAACAACAAGAACAACAAGAACAACAAGAACAACAAGAACAACAAGAACAACAAGGACAACAACAACAACAAGAAGAACAACAAGAACAACATGAACAGAAAGAACAGCAAGAACAACAAGAACAACAAGAACAACAAGAACAAGAACAGGAAGAACAACAACAACAACAAGAACAACAAAAACAAGAACAACAAGTACAACAAGAACAACAACAAGAAGAACAACAAGAACAACATGAACAGCAAAAACAACAAGAACAACAAGAACAACAAGAACAACAAGAACAACAAGAACAACAAGAACAACAAGAACAACAAGAACAACAAGAACAACAAGAACAACAAGAACAACAAGAACAACAAGAACAACAAGAACAACAAGAACAACAAGAACAACAAGAACAACAAGAACAACAAGAACAACAAGAACAACAAGAACAACAAGAACAACAAGAACAACAAGAACAACAAGAACAACAAGAACAACAAGAACAACAAGAACAACAAGAACAACAAGAACAACTAGAACAACAAGTACAACAAGAACAACAAGAACAACAAGAACAACAAGAACAACAAGAACAACAAGAACAACAAGAACAACAAGAACAACAAGAACAACAAGAACAACAAGAACAACAAGAACAACAAGAACAACAAGAACAACAAGGACAACAACAACAACAAGAAGAACAACAAGAACAACATGAACAGAAAGAACAGCAAGAACAACAAGAACAACAAGAGCAACAAGAACAACAAGAACAAGAACAGGAAGAACAACAACAACAAGAACAACAAAAACAAGAACAACAACAAGAACAACACGAACAACAACAAGAACAACAAGAACAACAAGAACAACAAGAACAACAGGAACAACAGGAACAACAAGAACAACAAGAACAACAAGAGCAACAAGAACAAGAACAGCAAGAACAACAACAACAACAACAACAACAACAAGAACAACATGAACAACAAGAACAACAAGAACAACAAGAACAACAAGAACAACAAGAACAACGAGAACAACGAGAACAACAAGAACAACAAGATCAACAAGAACAGCAAGAACAACAAGGACTACAACTACAACAAGAACAGCAAGAACAACAACAACAACAAGAACAACAAGAACAACAAGAACAACAACAACAAGTACAACAAGAACAACAAGAACAACAAGAACAACAAGAACAACAAGAACAACAAGAACAACAAGAACAACAAGAACAACAAGAACAACAAGAACAACAAGAACAACAAGTACAACAAGAACAACAAGAACAACAAGAACAACAAGAACAACAAGAACAACAAGAACAACAAGAACAACAAGAACAACAAGAACAACAAGAACAACAAGAACAAAAAGAACAACAAGAACAACAAGAACAACAAGAACAACAAGAACAACGAGAACAACGAGAACAACGAGCACAACGAGAACAACGAGAACAACGAGAACAACGAGAACAACGAGAACAACGAGAACAACGAGAACAACGAGAATAACGAGAACAACAAGAACAACCAGAACAGCAAGAAGAACAACCAGAACAACAAGAACAACGAGAAGAACAAGAAGAACAACAACAAGAACAACAACAACAACAAATAGAACAAGAAGAACAACAAGAACACCAAGAACACCAAGAACAACAAGAACTACAAGAACAACAAGTACAACAAGAACAACAAGAACAACAAGAACAACAAGAGCAACAAGAACAAGAACAGCAAGAACAACAAGAACCACAAGAAAAACAAGAACAACGAGAACAACGAGAACAACGAGAACAACGAGGACAAAGAGAACAACGAGAACAACGAGAACAACAAGAACAACAAGAACAACAAGAACAACAAGAACAACAAGAACAACAAGAACAACAACAAAAACAAGAACAACAACAAGAACAACACGAACAACAACAAGAGCAACAACAACAACAAGAACAACAAGAACAACAACAAAAACAAGAACAACAACAAGAACAACACGAACAACAACAAGAGCAACAACAACAACAAGAACAACAAGAACAACAAGAACAACAAGATCAACAAGAACAACAAGCACAACAACAACAACAAGAACAACAAGGACAACAACAACAAGGACAACTAGAACAACAACAAGAAGAACAACAAGAACAACATGAACAGCAAAAACAACAAGAACAACAAGAACAACAAGATCAACAAGATCAACAAGAACAACAAGAACAACAAGAACAACAAGAACAACAAGAACAACAAGAACAACAAGAACAACAAGAACAACAAGAACAACAAGAACAACAAGAACAACAAGAACAACAAGAACAACAAGAACAACAAGAACAACAAGAACAACAAGAACAACAAGAACAACAAGAACAACAAGAACAACAAGAACAACAAGAACAACAAGAACAACAAGAACAACAAGAACAACAAGAACAACAAGAACAACAAGAACAACAAGAACAACAAGAACAACAAGAACAACAAGAACAACAAGAACAACAAGAACGACAAGAACAACAAGAACAACAAGGACAACAACAACAACAAGAAGAACAACAAGAACAACATGAACAGAAAGAACAGCAAGAACAACAAGAACAACAAGAGCAACAAGAACAAGAACAGGAAGAACAACAACAACAACAAGAACAACAAAAACAAGAACAACAACAAGAACAACACGAACAACAACAAGAACAACAACAACAACAAGAACAACAAGAACAACAGGAACAACAAGAACAACAAGAACAACAAGAGCAACAAGAACAAGAACAGCAAGAACAACAACAACAACAACAACAACAAGAACAACATGAACAACAAGAACAACAAGAACAACAAGAACAACAAGAACAACAAGAACAACAAGAACAACAAGAACAACAAGAACAACAAGAACAACGAGAACAACGAGAACAACAAGAACAACAAGATCAACAAGAACAACAAGAACAACAAGAACTACAACAACAACAAGGACAACAACAACAACTACAACAAGAACAGCAAGAACAACAACAACAACAAGAACAACAAGAACAACAAGAACAACAAGAACAACAAGAACAACAAGAACAACAAGAACAACAAGAACAACAAGAACAACAAGAACAACAAGAACAACAAGAACAACAAGAACAACAAGAACAACAAGAACAACAAGAACAACAAGAACAACAAGAACAACAAGAACAACAAGAACAACAAGAACAACAAGAACAACAAGAACAACAAGAACAACAAGAACAACAAGAACAACAAGAACAACAAGAACAACAAGAACAACAAGAACAACAAGAACAACAAGAACAACAAGAACAACAAGAACAACAAGAACAACAAGAACAACAAGAACAACAAGAACAACAAGAACAACAAGAACAACAAGAACAACAAGAATAACAAGAACAACAAGAACAACAAGAACAACAAGAACAACAAGAACAACAAGAACAACAAGAACAACAAGAACAACAAGAACAACAAGAACAACGAGAACAACGAGAACAACGAGCACAACGAGCACAACGAGAACAACGAGAACAACGAGAACAACGAGAACAACGAGAACAACGAGAATAACGAGAACAACAAGAACAACCAGAACAGCAAGAAGAACAACCAGAACAACAAGAACAACGAGAAGAACAAGAAGAACAACAACAAGAACAACAACAACAACAACTAGAACAAGAAGAACAACAAGAACACCAAGAACACCAAGAACAACAAGAACAACAAGAACAACAAGTACAACAAGAACAACAAGAACAACAAGAACAACAAGAGCAACAAGAACAAGAACAGCAAGAACAACAAGAACCACAAGAAAAACAAGAACAACGAGAACAACGAGAACAACGAGAACAACGAGGACAAAGAGATCAACGAGAACAACGAGAACAACAAGAACAACAAGAACAACAAGAACAACAAGAACAAGAACAGGAAGAACAACAACAACAACAAGAACAACAAAAACAAGAACAACAACAAGAACAACAAGAACAACAAGAACAACAAGAACAACAAGAACAACAACAAAAACAAGAACAACAACAAGAACAACACGAACAACAACAAGAGCAACAAGAACAACAAGAACAACAAGAACAACAAGAACAACAAGAACAACACGAACAACAAGAACAACAAGAACAACAAGAACAACAAGAACAACAAGTACAACAAGAACAACAAGAACAACAAGAACAACAAGAACAACAAGAACAACAAGAACAACAAGAACAACAAGAACAACAAGAACAACAAGAACAACAAGAACAACAAGAACAACAAGAACAACAAGAACAACAAGAACAACAAGAACAACGAGAACAACGATAACAACGAGCACAACGAGAACAACGAGAACAACGAGAACAACGAGAACAACGAGAACAACGAGAATAACGAGAACAACAAGAACAACCAGAACAGCAAGAAGAACAACCAGAACAACAAGAACAACGAGAAGAACAAGAAGAACAACAACAAGAACAACAACAACAACAAATAGAACAAGGAGAACAACAAGAACACCAAGAACACCAAGAACAACAAGAACTACAAGAACAACAAGTACAACAAGAACAACAAGAACAACAAGAACAACAAGAGCAACAAGAACAAGAACAGCAAGAACAACAAGAACCACAAGAAAAACAAGAACAACGAGAACAACGAGAACAACGAGAACAACGAGGACAAAGAGAACAACGAGAACAACGAGAACAACAAGAACAACAAGAACAACAAGAACAACAAGAACAACAAGAACAACAACAAAAACAAGAACAACAACAAGAACAACACGAGCAACAACAAGAGCAACAACAACAACAAGAACAACAAGAACAACAACAAAAACAAGAACAACAACAAGAACAACAAGAACAACAACAAGAGCAACAACAACAACAAGAACAACAAGAACAACAAGAACAACAAGATCAACAAGAACAACAAGCACAACAACAACAACAAGAACAACAAGGACAACAACAACAAGGACAACTAGAACAACAACAAGAAGAACAACAAGAACAACATGAACAGCAAAAACAACAAGAACAACAAGATCAACAAGAACAACAAGAACAACAAGAACAACAAGAACAACAAGAACAACAAGAACAACAAGAGCAACAAGGGCAACAAGAGCAACAAGAGCAACAAGAGCAACAAGAGCAACAAGAACAACAAGAACAACAAGATCAACAAGAACAACAAGAGCAACAAGAACAACGAGAACAACGAGAACAACGAGAACAACGAGAACAACGAGAACAACGAGAACAACAAGAACAACCAGAACAGCAAGAAGAACAACAAGAACAACAAGAACAACAAGATCAACAAAAACAACATGAACAACAAGAACAACAAGAACAACAAGAACTACAACAATAACAAGGACAGCAACAACAACTACAACAAGAACAGCAAGAACAACAACAACAACAAGAACAACAAGAACAACAAGATCAACAAAAACAACATCTACAACAAGAACAGCAAGAACAACAACAACAACAAGAACAAAAAGAACAGAAAGAACAACAAGGACAACAAGAACAAGAACAGCAAGAGCAACAACAACAAGAACCGCATGAACAACAACAACAAGAACAACAAGAACAACAACAAGAACAACGAGAGCAACAAGAACAACAAGAGCAACAAGAACAACAAGAACAACAAGATCAACAAGAACAACAAGCACAACAAGAACAACAAGGACAACAACAACAAGAACAACAAGGACAACAACAACAAGGACAACTAGAACAACAACAAGAAGAACAACAAGAACAACATGAACAGCAAAAACAACAAGAACAACAAGAACAACAAGAACAACAAGAACAACAAGAACAACAAGAACAACAAGAACAACAAGAACAACAAGAACAACAAGAACAACAAGAACAACAAGAACAACAAGGACAACAAGAACAACAAGAAGAACGAGAACAACAAGAACAACAAGATCAACAAAAACAACAAGAACAACAAGAACAACAAGAACAACAAGAACAACAAGAACAACAAGAACTACAACAATAACAAGGACAGCAACAACAACTACAACAAGAACAGCAAGAACAACAACAACAACAAGAACAACAACAAGAACAACAAGAACAACAAGATCAACAAAAACAACATCTACAACAAGAACAGCAAGAACAACAACAACAACAACAAGAACAACAAGAACAACAAGAACAGAAAGAACAACAAGGACAACAAGAACAAGAACAGCAAGAGCAACAACAACAAGAACCGCATGAACAACAACAACAAGAACAACAAGAACAACAACAAGAACAACAAGAGCAACAAGAACAACAAGAGCAACAAGAACAACAAGAACAACAAGATCAACAAGAACAACAAGCACAACAACAACAACAAGGACAACAACAACAAGAACAACAAGGACAACTAGAACAACAACAAGAAGAACAACAAGAACAACATGAACAGCAAAAACAACAAGAACAACAAGAACAACAAGAACAACAAGAACAACAAGAACAACAAGAACAACAAGAACAACAAGAACAACAAGAACAACAAGAACAACAAGAACAACAAGAACAACGAGAACAACGAGAACAACGAGCACAACGAGAACAACGAGAACAACGAGAACAACGAGAACAACGAGAACAACGAGAACAACGAGAACAACGAGAATAACGAGAACAACAAGAACAACCAGAACAGCAAGAAGAACAACCAGAACAACAAGAACAACGAGAAGAACAAGAAGAACAACAACAAGAACAACAACAACAACAACTAGAACAAGAAGAACAACAAGAACACCAAGAACACCAAGAACAACAAGAACAACAAGAACAACAAGTACAACAAGAACAACAAGAACAACAAGAACAACAAGAGCAACAAGAACAAGAACAGCAAGAACAACAAGAACCACAAGAAAAACAAGAACAACGAGAACAACGAGAACAACGAGAACAACGAGGACAAAGAGAACAACGAGAACAACGAGAACAACAAGAACAACAAGAACAACAAGTACAACAAGAACAACAAGAACAACAAGAACAACAAGAGCAACAAGAACAAGAACAACAAGAACAACAAGAACAACAAGAACAACAAGAACAACAAGAACAACAAGAACAACAAGAACAACAAGAACAACAAGGACAACAAGAACAACAAGAAGAACGAGAACAACAAGAACAACAAGATCAACAAAAACAACAAGAACAACAAGAACAACAAGAACAACAAGAACAACAAGAACAACAAGAACAACAAGAACAACAAGAACTACAACAATAACAAGGACAGCAACAACAACTACAACAAGAACAGCAAGAACAACAACAACAACAAGAACAACAACAAGAACAACAAGAACAACAAGATCAACAAAAACAACATCTACAACAAGAACAGCAAGAACAACAACAACAACAACAAGAACAACAAGAACAGAAAGAACAACAAGGACAACAAGAACAAGAACAGCAAGAGCAACAACAACAAGAACCGCATGAACAACAACAACAAGAACAACAAGAACAACAACAAGAACAACAAGAGCAACAAGAACAACAAGAGCAACAAGAACAACAAGAACAACAAGATCAACAAGAACAACAAGCACAACAACAACAACAAGGACAACAACAACAAGAACAACAAGGACAACTAGAACAACAACAAGAAGAACAACAAGAACAACATGAACAGCAAAAACAACAAGAACAACAAGAACAACAAGAACAACAAGAACAACAAGAACAACAAGAACAACAAGAACAACAAGAACAACAAGAACAACAAGAACAACAAGAACAACGAGAACAACGAGAACAACGAGCACAACGAGAACAACGAGAACAACGAGAACAACGAGAACAACGAGAACAACGAGAACAACGAGAACAACGAGAATAACGAGAACAACAAGAACAACCAGAACAGCAAGAAGAACAACCAGAACAACAAGAACAACGAGAAGAACAAGAAGAACAACAACAAGAACAACAACAACAACAACTAGAACAAGAAGAACAACAAGAACACCAAGAACACCAAGAACAACAAGAACAACAAGAACAACAAGTACAACAAGAACAACAAGAACAACAAGAACAACAAGAGCAACAAGAACAAGAACAGCAAGAACAACAAGAACCACAAGAAAAACAAGAACAACGAGAACAACGAGAACAACGAGAACAACGAGGACAAAGAGAACAACGAGAACAACGAGAACAACGAGAACAACAAGAACAACAAGAACAACAAGTACAACAAGAACAACAAGAACAACAAGAACAACAAGAGCAACAAGAACAAGAACAGCAAGAACAACAAGAACCACAAGAAAAACAAGAACAACGAGAACAACAAGAGCGAAAAGAACAACAAGAACAACGAGAAAAACGAGAACAACGAGAACAACGAGAACAACAACAAGAACAACAACAACAACAACAACAACAACAACAACAACAACAACTAGAACAAAAAGAACAACAAGAACACCCAGAACAAAAAGAACAACAAGAACAACAAGAACAACAAGAACATCAAGAACGACAACAACATGAACAACAACAACATCAACAACCAGAACAACAACAACAACAACAACAACAAGAACAAAAAGGACAACAACAACAAGAACATCAACAACCAAAACAACAAGAACAACAAGGGCAACAAGAGCAACAAGAGCAACAAGAGCAACAAGAGCAACAAGAGCAACAAGGGCAACAAGAGCAACAAGAGCAACAAGAGCAACAAGAGCAACAAGAACAACAAGAACAACAAGATCAACAAGAACAACAAGAGCAACAAGAACAACGAGAACAACGAGAACAACGAGAACAACGAGAACAACGAGAACAACGAGAACAACAAGAACAACCAGAACAGCAAGAAGAACAACAAGAACAACAAGAACAACAAGAACAACAAGATCAACAAAAACAACATGAACAACAAGAACAACAAGAACAACGAGAACAACAAGAACTACAACAATAACAAGGACAGCAACAACAACTACAACAAGAACAGCAAGAACAACAACAACAACAAGAACAAAAAGAACAACAAGAACAACAAGAACAACAAGAACAACAAGAACCTCAAGAACAACAAGAACAACGAGAACAACGAGAACAACAAGAACAACAAGATCAACAAGAACAACAAGAACAACAAGAACTACAACAACAACAAGGACAACAACAACAACTACAACAAGAACAATAAGAACAACAACAACAACAAGAACAACAAGAACAACAAGAACAAGAACAACAAGAACAACAAGAACAACAAGAACAACAAGAACAACAAGAACAACAAGAGCAACAAGGGCAACAAGAGCAACAAGAGCAACAAGAGCAACAAGAGCAACAAGAGCAACAAGAACAACAAGAACAACAAGATCAACAAGAACAACAAGAGCAACAAGAACAACGAGAACAACGAGAACAACGAGAACAACGAGAACAACGAGAACAACGAGAACAACAAGAACAACCAGAACAGCAAGAAGAACAACAAGAGCAACAAGAACAACAAGATCAACAAAAACAACATGAACAACAAGAACAACAAGAACAACAAGAACTACAACAATAACAAGGACAGCAACAACAACTACAACAAGAACAGCAAGAACAACAACAACAACAAGAACAACAAGAACAACAAGATCAACAAAAACAACATCTACAACAAGAACAGCAAGAACAACAACAACAACAAGAACAAAAAGAACAGAAAGAACAACAAGGACAACAAGAACAAGAACAGCAAGAGCAACAACAACAAGAACCGCATGAACAACAACAACAAGAACAACAAGAACAACAACAAGAACAACGAGAGCAACAAGAACAACAAGAGCAACAAGAACAACAAGAACAACAAGATCAACAAGAACAACAAGCACAACAAGAACAACAAGGACAACAACAACAAGAACAACAAGGACAACAACAACAAGGACAACTAGAACAACAACAAGAAGAACAACAAGAACAACATGAACAGCAAAAACAACAAGAACAACAAGAACAACAAGAACAACAAGAACAACAAGAACAACAAGAACAACAAGAACAACAAGAACAACAAGAACAACAAGAACAACAAGAACAACAAGAACAACAAGAACAACAAGGACAACAAGAACAACAAGAAGAACGAGAACAACAAGAACAACAAGATCAACAAAAACAACAAGAACAACAAGAACAACAAGAACAACAAGAACAACAAGAACAACAAGAACAACAAGAACAACAAGAACTACAACAATAACAAGGACAGCAACAACAACTACAACAAGAACAGCAAGAACAACAACAACAACAAGAACAACAACAAGAACAACAAGAACAACAAGATCAACAAAAACAACATCTACAACAAGAACAGCAAGAACAACAACAACAACAACAAGAACAACAAGAACAGAAAGAACAACAAGGACAACAAGAACAAGAACAGCAAGAGCAACAACAACAAGAACCGCATGAACAACAACAACAAGAACAACAAGAACAACAACAAGAACAACAAGAGCAACAAGAACAACAAGAGCAACAAGAACAACAAGAACAACAAGATCAACAAGAACAACAAGCACAACAACAACAACAAGGACAACAACAACAAGAACAAAAAGGACAACTAGAACAACAACAAGAAGAACAACAAGAACAACATGAACAGCAAAAACAACAAGAACAACAAGAACAACAAGAACAACAAGAACAACAAGAACAACAAGAACAACAAGAACAACAAGAACAACAAGAACAACAAGAACAACAAGAACAACAAGAACAACGAGAACAACGAGAACAACGAGCACAACGAGAACAACGAGAACAACGAGAACAACGAGAACAACGAGAACAACGAGAATAACGAGAACAACAAGAACAACCAGAACAGCAAGAAGAACGACCAGAACAACAAGAACAACGAGAAGAACAAGAAGAACAACAACAAGAACAACAACAACAACAACTAGAACAAGAAGAACAACAAGAACACCAAGAACACCAAGAACAACAAGAACAACAAGAACAACAAGTACAACAAGAACAACAAGAACAACAAGAACAACAAGAGCAACAAGAACAAGAACAGCAAGAACAACAAGAACCACAAGAAAAACAAGAACAACGAGAACAACGAGAACAACGAGAACAACGAGGACAAAGAGAACAACGAGAACAACGAGAACAACAAGAACAACAAGAACAACAAGTACAACAAGAACAACAAGAACAACAAGAACAACAAGAGCAACAAGAACAAGAACAACAAGAACAACAAGAACAACAAGAACAACAAGAACAACAAGAACAACAAGAACAACAAGAACAACAAGAACAACAAGGACAACAAGAACAACAAGAAGAACGAGAACAACAAGAACAACAAGATCAACAAAAACAACAAGAACAACAAGAACAACAAGAACAACAAGAACAACAAGAACAACAAGAACAACAAGAACAACAAGAACTACAACAATAACAAGGACAGCAACAACAACTACAACAAGAACAGCAAGAACAACAACAACAACAAGAACAACAACAAGAACAACAAGAACAACAAGATCAACAAAAACAACATCTACAACAAGAACAGCAAGAACAACAACAACAACAACAAGAACAACAAGAACAGAAAGAACAACAAGGACAACAAGAACAAGAACAGCAAGAGCAACAACAACAAGAACCGCATGAACAACAACAACAAGAACAACAAGAACAACAACAAGAACAACAAGAGCAACAAGAACAACAAGAGCAACAAGAACAACAAGAACAACAAGATCAACAAGAACAACAAGCACAACAACAACAACAAGGACAACAACAACAAGAACAACAAGGACAACTAGAACAACAACAAGAAGAACAACAAGAACAACATGAACAGCAAAAACAACAAGAACAACAAGAACAACAAGAACAACAAGAACAACAAGAACAACAAGAACAACAAGAACAACAAGAACAACAAGAACAACAAGAACAACAAGAACAACAAGAACAACGAGAACAACGAGAACAACGAGCACAACGAGAACAACGAGAACAACGAGAACAACGAGAACAACGAGAACAACGAGAACAACGAGAACAACGAGAATAACGAAAACAACAAGAACAACCAGAACAGCAAGAAGAACAACCAGAACAACAAGAACAACGAGAAGAACAAGAAGAACAACAACAAGAACAACAACAACAACAACTAGAACAAGAAGAACAACAAGAACACCAAGAACACCAAGAACACCAAGAACAACAAGAACAACAAGTACAACAAGAACAACAAGAACAACAAGAACAACAAGAGCAACAAGAACAAGAACAGCAAGAACAACAAGAACCACAAGAAAAACAAGAACAACGAGAACAACGAGAACAACGAGAACAACGAGGACAAAGAGAACAACGAGAACAACGAGAACAACAAGAACAACAAGAACAACAAGTACAACAAGAACAACAAGAACAACAAGAACAACAAGAGCAACAAGAACAAGAACAGCAAGAACAACAAGAACCACAAGAAAAACAAGAACAACGAGAACAACAAGAGCGAAAAGAACAACAAGAACAACGAGAAAAACGAGAACAACGAGAACAACGAGAACAACAACAAGAACAACAACAACAACAACAACAACAACAACAACAACAACAACTAGAACAAAAAGAACAACAAGAACACCCAGAACAAAAAGAACAACAAGAACAACAAGAACATCAAGAACGACAACAACATGAACAACAACAACATCAACAACCAGAACAACAACAACAACAACAACAACAAGAACAAAAAGGACAACAACAACAAGAACATCAACAACCAAAACAACAAGAACAACAAGGGCAACAAGAGCAACAAGAGCAACAAGAGCAACAAGAGCAACAAGAGCAACAAGGGCAACAAGAGCAACAAGAGCAACAAGAGCAACAAGAGCAACAAGAACAACAAGAACAACAAGATCAACAAGAACAACAAGAGCAACAAGAACAACGAGAACAACGAGAACAACGAGAACAACGAGAACAACGAGAACAACGAGAACAACAAGAACAACCAGAACAGCAAGAAGAACAACAAGAACAACAAGAACAACAAGAACAACAAGATCAACAAAAACAACATGAACAACAAGAACAACAAGAACAACAAGAACAACAAGAACTACAACAATAACAAGGACAGCAACAACAACTACAACAAGAACAGCAAGAACAACAACAACAACAAGAACAAAAAGAACAACAAGAACAACAAGAACAACAAGAACTACAACAACAACAAGGACAACAACAACAACTACAACAAGAACAATAAGAACAACAACAACAACAAGAACAACAAGAACAACAAGAACAAGAACAACAAGAACAACAAGAACAACAAGAACAACAAGAACAACAAGAACAACAAGAACTACAACAACAACAAGGACAACAACAACAACTACAACAAGAACAATAAGAACAACAACAACAACAAGAACAACAAGAACAACAAGAACAAGAACAACAAGAACAACAAGAACAACAAGAACAACAAGAACAACAAGAACAACAAGAACAACAAGAACAACAAGAACAACAAGAACAACAAGAACAACAAGAACAACAAGAACAACAAGAACAACAAGAACAACAAGAACAACAAGAACAACAAGAACAACAAGAACAACAAGAACAACAAGAACAACAAGAACAACAAGAACAACAAGAACAACAAGAACAACAAGAACAACAAGAACAACAAGAACAACAAGAACAACAAGAACAACAAGAACAACAAGAACAACAAGAACAACAAGAACAACAAGAACAACAAGAACAACAAGAACAACAAGAACAACAAGAACAACGAGAACAACAAGAACAACGAGAACAACGAGAACAACGAGCACAACGAGAACAACGAGAACAACGAGAACAACGAGAATAACGAGAACAACAAGAACAACCAGAACAGCAAGAAGAACAACCAGAACAACAAGAACAACGAGAAGAACAAGAAGAACAACAACAAGAACAACAACAACAACAACTAGAACAAGAAGAACAACAAGAACACCAAGAACACCAAGAACAACAAGAACAACAAGAACAACAAGTACAACAAGAACAACAAGAACAACAAGAACAACAAGAGCAACAACAACATGAACAACAACAACATCAACAACCAGAACAACAACAACAACAACAACAACAAGAACAAAAAGGACAACAACAACATGAACAACAAGAACAACAAGAACAACAAGAACAACAAGAACAACAAGAACAACAAGAACAACAAGATCAACAAGAACAACAAGAACAACAAGAACAACAAGAACAACAAGGACAACAAGAACAACAAGAACAACAAGAACAACAAGAACAACAAGAACAACAAGAACAACAAGAACAACAAGATCAACAAGAACAACAAGAACAACAAGAACAACAAGAACAACAAGGACAACAAGAACAACAAGAACAGCAAGAACAACAACAACAACAACAAGAACAACAACAAGAACAACAAGAACAACAAGATCAACAAAAACAACATCTACAACAAGAACAGCAAGAACAACAACAACAACAACAAGAACAACAAGAACAGAAAGAACAACAAGGACAACAAGAACAAGAACAGCAAGAGCAACAACAACAAGAACCGCATGAACAACAACAACAAGAACAACAAGAACAACAACAACAAGAACAACAAGAACAACAACAAGAACAACAAGAGCAACAAGAACAACAAGAGCAACAAGAACAACAAGAACAACAAGATCAACAAGAACAACAAGCACAACAAGGACAACAACAACAAGAACAACAAGGACAACAACAAAAAGGACAACTAGAACAACAACAAGAAGAACAACATGAACAGCAAGAACAACAAGAACAACAAGAACAACAAGGACAACAAGAACAACAAGATCAACAAGAACAACAAGATCAACAAGAACAACAACCACAACAAGAACAACAAGAACAACAAGAACAACAAGAACAACAAGAACAACAAGAACAACAAGAACAACAAGAACAACAAGAACAACAAGAACAACAAGAACAACAAGAACAACAAGAACAACAAGAACAACAAGAACAACAAGAACAACAAGAACAACTAGAACAACAAGTACAACAAGAACAACAAGAACAACAAGAACAACAAGAACAACAAGAACAACAAGAACAACAAGAACAACAAGAACAACAAGAACAACAAGAACAACAAGAACAACAAGAACAACAAGAACAACAAGAACAACAAGAACAACAAGAACAACAAGGACAACAACAACAACAAGAAGAACAACAAGAACAACATGAACAGAAAGAACAGCAAGAACAACAAGAACAACAAGAACAACAAGAACAACAAGAACAAGAACAGGAAGAACAACAACAACAACAAGAACAACAAAAACAAGAACAACAACAAGAACAACAACAACAACAAGAACAACAAGAACAACAGGAACAACAAGAACAACAAGAACAACAAGAGCAACAAGAACAAGAACAGCAAGAACAACAACAACAACAACAACAACAACAAGAACAACATGAACAACAAGAACAACATGAACAACAAGAACAACAAGAACAACAAGAACAACAAGAACAACAAGAACAACAAGAACAACGAGAACAACAAGAATAACAAGAACAACAAGGACAACCAGAACAGCAAGAAGAACAACAAGAACAACAAGAACAACAAGAACAACAAGAACAACCAGATCAACAAAAACAACAAGAACAACAAGAACAACAAGAACAACAAGAACAACAAGAACAACGAGAACAACGAGAACAACGAGAACAACGAGAACAACGAGAACAACGAGAACAACGAGAACAACGAGAACAACGAGAACAACGAGAACAACGAGAACAACGAGAACAACGAGAACAACGAGAACAACAAGAACAACGAGAACAACGAGAACAACGAGAACAACGAGAACAACAACAAGAACATCAACAACAACAACAACAACAACAACAAGAACAACAAGAACAACAAGAACAGAAAGAACAACAAGGACAACAAGAACAAGAACAGCAAGAGCAACAACAACAAGAACCACATGAACAACAACAACAAGAACAACATGAACAACAACAACAACAGGAACAACAAGAACAACAAGGACAACAAGAACAACAAGAACAACAAGAACAAGAACAACAACATCAACCAGAACAACAACAACATGAACAACAAGAACAACAACAGCAACAACAACAACAAGGACAACAAGAACAACAAGAGCAAAAAGAACAACAAGAACAACGAGAAAAACGAGAACAACGAGAACAACGAGAACAACAACAAGAACAACAACAACAACAACAACAACAACAACAACTAGAACAACAAGAACAACAAGAACACCAAGAACACCAAGAACAAAAAGAACAACAAGAACAACAAGAACAACAAGAACATCAAGAACAACAACAACATGAACAACAACAACATCAACAACCTGAACAACAACAACAACAACAAGAAGAACAAAAAGGACAACAACAACATGAACAACAAGAACATCAACAACCAGAACAACAAGAACAACAAGAGCAACAAGAGCAACAAGAGCAACAAGAGCAACAAGGGCAACAAGAGCAACAAGAGCAACAAGAGCAACAAGAGCAACAAGAACAACAAGAACAACAAGATCAACAAGAACAACAAGAACAACAAGGACAACAAGAAGAACGAGAACAACAAGAACAACAAGATCAACAAAAACAACAAGAACAACAAGAACAACAAGAACAACAAGAACAACAAGAACAACAAGAACAACAAGAACAACAAGAACAACAAGAACTACAACAATAACAAGGACAGCAACAACAACTACAACAAGAACAGCAAGAACAACAACAACAACAACAAGAACAACAACAAGAACAACAAGAACAACAAGATCAACAAAAACAACATCTACAACAAGAACAGCAAGAACAACAACAACAACAACAAGAACAACAAGAACAGAAAGAACAACAAGGACAACAAGAACAAGAACAGCAAGAGCAACAACAACAAGAACCGCATGAACAACAACAACAAGAACAACAAGAACAACAACAAGAACAACAAGAGCAACAAGAACAACAAGAACAACAAGAACAACAAGAACTACAACAATAACAAGGACAGCAACAACAACTACAACAAGAACAGCAAGAACAACAACAACAACAACAAGAACAACAAGAACAACAAGATCAACAAAAACAACATCTACAACAAGAACAGCAAGAACAACAACAACAACAACAAGAACAACAAGAACAGAAAGAACAACAAGGACAACAAGAACAAGAACAGCAAGAGCAACAACAACAAGAACCGCATGAACAACAACAACAAGAACAACAAGAACAACAACAACAAGAACAACAAGAACAACAACAAGAACAACAAGAGCAACAAGAACAACAAGAGCAACAAGAACAACAAGAACAACAAGATCAACAAGAACAACAAGCACAACAAGAACAACAAGGACAACAACAACAAGAACAACAAGGACAACAACAAAAAGGACAACTAGAACAACAACAAGAAGAACAACATGAACAGCAAGAACAACAAGAACAACAAGAACAACAAGGACAACAAGAACAACAAGAACAACAAGAACAACAAGAACAACTAGAACAACAAGTACAACAAGAACAACAAGAACAACAAGAACAACAAGAACAACAAGAACAACAAGGACAACAAGAACAACAAGAACAACAAGAACAACAAGAACAACAAGAACAACAAGAACAACAAGAACAACAAGAACTACAACAATAACAAGGACAGCAACAACAACTACAACAAGAACAGCAAGAACAACAACAACAACAACAAGAACAACAAGGACAACAAGAACAACAAGAACAACAAGAACAACAAGAACAACAAGATCAACAAAAACAACAAGAACAACAAGAACAACAAGAACAACAAGAACAACAAGAACTACAACAATAACAAGGACAGCAACAACAACTACAACAAGAACAGCAAGAACAACAACAACAACAACAAGAACAACAACAACAACAACAACAACAACAACAAGAACAACAACAAGAACAACAAGAACAACAAGATCAACAAAAACAACATCTACAACAAGAACAGCAAGAACAACAACAACAACAAGAACAACAAGAACAACAACAAGAACAACAAGAACAACAAGATCAACAAAAACAACATCTACAACAAGAACAGCAAGAACAACAACAACAACAACAAGAACAACAAGAACAGAAAGAACAACAAGGACAACAAGAACAAGAACAGCAAGAGCAACAACAACAAGAACCGCATGAACAACAACAACAACAACAACAAGAACAACAACAAGAACAACAAGAGCAACAAGAACAACAAGAGCAACAAGAACAACAAGAACAACAAGATCAACAAAAACAACAAGAACAACAAGAACAACAAGAACAACAAGAACAACAAGAACTACAACAATAACAAGGACAGCAACAACAACTACAACAAGAACAGCAAGAACAACAACAACAACAACAAGAACAACAACAACAACAAGAACAACAACAAGAACAACAACAAGAACAACAAGAACAACAAGATCAACAAAAACAACATCTACAACAAGAACAGCAAGAACAACAAACAACAACAACAACAACAAGAACAGAAAGAACAACAAGGACAACAAGAACAAGAACAGCAAGAGCAACAACAACAAGAACCGCATGAACAACAACAACAAGAACAACAAGAACAACAACAAGAACAACAAGAGCAACAAGAACAACAAGAGCAACAAGAACAACAAGAACAACAAGATCAACAAGAACAACAAGCACAACAACAACAACAAGGACAACAACAACAAGAACAACAAGGACAACTAGAACAACAACAAGAAGAACAACAAGAACAACATGAACAGCAAAAACAACAAGAACAACAAGAACAACAAGAACAACAATAACAACAAGAACAACAAGAACAACAAGAACAACAAGAACAACAAGAACAACAAGAACAACAAGAACAACAAGAACAACAAGAACAACAAGAACAACAAGAACAACAAGAACAACAAGACCAACGAGAACAACGAGAACAACGAGCACAACGAGAACAACGAGAACAACGAGAACAACGAGAACAACGAGAACAACGAGAATAACGAGAACAACAAGAACAACCAGAACAGCAAGAAGAACAACCAGAACAACAAGAACAACGAGAAGAACAAGAAGAACAACAACAAGAACAACAACAACAACAACTAGAACAAGAAGAACAACAAGAACACCAAGAACACCAAGAACAACAAGAACAACAAGAACAACAAGTACAACAAGAACAACAAGAACAACAAGAACAACAAGAGCAACAAGAACAAGAACAGCAAGAACAACAAGAACCACAAGAAAAACAAGAACAACGAGAACAACGAGATCAACGAGAACAACGAGGACAAAGAGAACAACGAGAACAACGAGAACAACAAGAACAACAAGAACAACAAGTACAACAAGAACAACAAGAACAACAAGAACAACAAGAGCAACAAGAACAAGAACAGCAAGAACAACAAGAACCACAAGAAAAACAAGAACAACGAGAACAACAAGAGCGAAAAGAACAACAAGAACAACAAGAAAAACGAGAACAACGAGAACAACGAGAACAACAACAAGAACAACAACAACAACAACAACAACAACAACAACAACAACTAGGACAACAAGAACAACAAGAACACCCAGAACAAAAAGAACAACAAGAACAACAAGAACAACAAGAACATCAAGAACGACAACAACATGAACAACAACAACATCAACAACCAGAACAACAACAACAACAACAACAAGAACAAAAAGGACAACAACAACAAGAACATCAACAACCAGAACAACAAGAACAACAAGAGCAACAAGAGCAACAAGAGCAACAAGAGCAACAAGAGCAACAAGAGCAACAAGGGCAACAAGAGCAACAAGAGCAACAAGAGCAACAAGAGCAACAAGAACAACAAGAACAACAAGATCAACAAGAACAACAAGAGCAACAAGAACAACGAGAACAACGAGAACAACGAGAACAACGAGAACAACGAGAACAACGAGAACAACAAGAACAACCAGAACAGCAAGAAGAACAACAAGAACAACAAGAACAACAAGAACAACAAGATCAACAAAAACAACATGAACAACAAGAACAACAAGAACAACAAGAACAACAAGAACTACAACAATAACAAGGACAGCAACAACAACTACAACAAGGACAGCAAGAACAACAACAACAACAAGAACAACATGAACAACAAGAACAACAAGAACAACAAGAACAACAAGAACAACAAGAACAACAAGAACAACGAGAACAACGAGAACAACAAGAACAACAAGATCAACAAGAACAACAAGAACAACAAGAACTACAACAACAACAAGGACAACAACAACAACTACAACAAGAACAGCAAGAACAACAACAACAAGAACAACAAGAACAACAAGAACAAGAACAACAAGAACAACAAGAACAACAAGAACAACAAGAACAACAAGAACAACAAGAACAACAAGAACAACAAGAACAACAAGAACAACAAGAACAACAAGAACAACAAGAACAACAAGAACAACAAGAACAACAAGAACAACAAGAACAACAAGAACAACAAGAACAACAAGAACAACAAGAACAACAAGAACAACAAGAACAACAAGAACAACAAGAACAACAAGAACAACAAGAACAACAAGAACAACAAGAACAAAAAGAACAACAAGAACAACAAGAACAACAAGAACAACAAGAACAACAAGAACAACAAGAACAACAAGAACAACAAGAACAACGAGAACAACGAGAACAACGAGCACAACGAGAACAACGAGAACAACGAGAACAACGAGAATAACGAGAACAACAAGAACAACCAGAACAGCAAGAAGAACAACCAGAACAACAAGAACAACGAGAAGAACAAGAAGAACAACAACAAGAACAACAACAACAACAACTAGAACAAGAAGAACAACAAGAACACCAAGAACACCAAGAACAACAAGAACAACAAGAACAACAAGTACAACAAGAACAACAAGAACAACAAGAACAACAAGAGCAACAACAACATGAACAACAACAACATCAACAACCAGAACAACAACAACAACAACAACAAGAACAAAAAGGACAACAACAACATGAACAACAAGAACAACAAGAACAACAAGAACAACAAGAACAACAAGAACAACAAGAACAACAAGATCAACAAGAACAACAAGAACAACAAGAACAACAAGAACAACAAGGACAACAAGAACAACAAGAAGAACAAGAACAACAAGAACAACAAGATCAACAAAAACAACAAGAACAACAAGAACAACAAGAACAACAAGAACAACAAGAACAACAAGAACTAAAACAATAACAAGAACAACAAGAACAACAAGAACAACAAGAACAACAAGAACAACAAGAACAACTAGAACAACAAGTACAACAAGAACAACAAGAACAACAAGAACAACAAGAACAACAAGAACAACAAGAACAACAAGAACAACAAGAACAACAAGAACAACAAGAACAACAAGAACAACAAGAACAACAAGAACAACAAGAACAACAAGAACAACAAGAACAACAAGAACAACAAGAACAACAAGAACAACAAGAACAACAAGAACAACAAGGACAACAACAACAACAAGAAGAACAACAAGAACAACATGAACAGAAAGAACAGCAAGAACAACAAGAACAACAAGAGCAACAAGAGCAACAAGAACAAGAACAGGAAGAACAACAACAACAACAAGAACAACAAAAACAAGAACAACAACAAGAACAACAACAACAACAAGAACAACAAGAACAACAGGAACAACAAGAACAACAAGAACAACAAGAGCAACAAGAACAAGAACAGCAAGAACAACAACAACAACAACAACAACAACAAGAACAACATGAACAACAAGAACAACATGAACAACAAGAACAACAAGAACAACAAGAACAACAAGAACAACAAGAACAACAAGAACAACAAGAACAACAAGAACAACGAGAACAACGAGAACAACAAGAATAACAAGAACAACAAGGACAACCAGAACAGCAAGAAGAACAACAAGAACAACAAGAACAACAAGAACAACCAGATCAACAAAAACAACAAGAACAACAAGAACAACAAGAACAACAAGAACAACAAGAACAACGAGAACAACGAGAACAACGAGAACAACGAGAACAACGAGAACAACGAGAACAACAACAAGAACATCAACAACAACAACAACAACAACAACAAGAACAACAAGAACAGAAAGAACAACAAGGACAACAAGAACAAGAACAGCAAGAGCAACAACAACAAGAACCACATGAACAACAACAACAAGAACAACATGAACAACAACAACAACAGGAACAACAAGAACAACAAGGACAACAAGAACAACAAGAACAACAAGAACAAGAACAACAACATCAACCAGAACAACAACAACATGAACAACAAGAACAACAACAGCAACAACAACAACAAGGACAACAAGAACAACAAGAGCAAAAAGAACAACAAGAACAACGAGAAAAACGAGAACAACGAGAACAACGAGAACAACAACAAGAACAACAACAACAACAACAACAACAACAACAACTAGAACAACAAGAACAACAAGAACACCAAGAACAAAAAGAACAACAAGAACAACAACAACAACTAGAACAACAAGAACAACAAGAACACCAAGAACAAAAAGAACAACAAGAACAACAAGAACAACAAGAACATCAAGAACAACAACAACATGAACAACAACAACATCAACAACCAGAACAACAACAACAACAACAAGAAGAACAAAAAGGACAACAACAACATGAACAACAAAAACATCAACAACCAGAACAACAAGAACAACAAGATCAACAAGAGCAACAAGAACAACAAGATCAACAAGAACAACAAGAACAACAAGGACAACAAGAACAACAAGAAGAACGAGAACAACAAGAACAACAAGATCAACAAAAACAACAAGAACAACAAGAACAACAAGAACAACAAGAACAACAAGAACAACAAGAACAACAAGAACAACAAGAACTACAACAATAACAAGGACAGCAACAACAACTACAACAAGAACAGCAGGAACAACAACAACAACAACAAGAACAACAACAAGAACAACAAGAACAACAAGATCAACAAAAACAACATCTACAACAAGAACAGCAAGAACAACAAGAACAACAACAAGAACAACAAGAACAGAAAGAACAACAAGGACAACAAGAACAAGAACAGCAAGAGCAACAACAACAAGAACCGCATGAACAACAACAACAAGAACAACAAGAACAACAACAAGAACAACAAGAGCAACAAGAACAACAAGAACAACAAGAACAACAAGAACTACAACAATAACAAGGACAGCAACAACAACTACAACAAGAACAGCAAGAACAACAACAACAACAACAAGAACAACAAGAACAACAAGATCAACAAAAACAACATCTACAACAAGAACAGCAAGAACAACAACAACAACAACAAGAACAACAAGAACAGAAAGAACAACAAGAACAACAAGAACAACAAGAACAACAAGAACAACAAGAACAACTAGAACAACAAGTACAACAAGAACAACAAGAACAACAAGAACAACAAGAACAACAAGAACAACAAGAACAACAAGAACAACAAGAACAACAAGAACAACAAGAACAACAAGAACAACAAGAACAACAAGAACAACAAGAACAACAAGAACAACAAGAACAACAAGAACAACAAGAACAACAAGGACAACAACAACAACAAGAAGAACAACAAGAACAACATGAACAGAAAGAACAGCAAGAACAACAAGAACAACAAGAGCAACAAGAACAACAAGAACAAGAACAGGAAGAACAACAACAACAACAAGAACAACAAAAACAAGAACAACAACAAGAACAACACGAACAACAACAAGAACAACAACAACAACAAGAACAACAAGAACAACAAGAGCAACAAGAACAAGAACAGCAAGAACAACAACAACAACAACAACAACAACAACAAGAACAACATGAACAACAAGAACAACATGAACAACAAGAACAACAAGAACAACAAGAACAACAAGAACAACAAGAACAACAAGAACAACGAGAACAACGAGAACAACAAGAATAACAAGAACAACAAGGACAACCAGAACAGCAAGAAGAACAACAAGAACAACAAGAACAACAAGAACAACAAGAACAACCAGATCAACAAAAACAACAAGAACAACAAGAACAACAAGAACAACAAGAACAACAAGAACAACGAGAACAACGAGAACAACGAGAACAACGAGAACAACGAGAACAACAAGAACAACCAGAACAGCAAGAAGAACAACCAGAACAACAAGAACGACGAGAAGAACAAGAAGAACAACAACAAGAACAACAACAACAACAACTAGAACAAGAAGAACAACAAGAACACCAAGAACACCAAGAACAACAAGAACAACAAGAACAACAAGTACAACAAGAACAACAAGAACAACAAGAACAACAAGAGCAACAACAACATGAACAACAACAACATCAACAACCAGAACAACAACAACAACAACAACAAGAACAAAAAGGACAACAACAACATGAACAACAAGAACAACAAGAACAACAAGAACAACAAGAACAACAAGAACAACAAGAACAACAAGATCAACAAGAACAACAAGAACAACAAGAACAACAAGAACAACAAGGACAACAAGAACAACAAGAAGAACAAGAACAACAAGAACAACAAGATCAACAAAAACAACAAGAACAACAAGAACAACAAGAACAACAAGAACAACAAGAACAACAAGAACTAAAACAATAACAAGAACAACAAGAACAACAAGAACAACAAGAACAACAAGAACAACAAGAACAACTAGAACAACAAGTACAACAAGAACAACAAGAACAACAAGAACAACAAGAACAACAAGAACAACAAGAACAACAAGAACAACAAGAACAACAAGAACAACAAGAACAACAAGAACAACAAGAACAACAAGAACAACAAGAACAACAAGAACAACAAGAACAACAAGAACAACAAGAACAACAAGAACAACAAGAACAACAAGAACAACAAGGACAACAACAACAACAAGAAGAACAACAAGAACAACATGAACAGAAAGAACAGCAAGAACAACAAGAACAACAAGAGCAACAAGAGCAACAAGAACAAGAACAGGAAGAACAACAACAACAACAAGAACAACAAAAACAAGAACAACAACAAGAACAACAACAACAACAAGAACAACAAGAACAACAGGAACAACAAGAACAACAAGAACAACAAGAGCAACAAGAACAAGAACAGCAAGAACAACAACAACAACAACAACAACAACAACAACAAGAACAACATGAACAACAAGAACAACATGAACAACAAGAACAACAAGAACAACAAGAACAACAAGAACAACAAGAACAACAAGAACAACAAGAACAACAAGAACAACGAGAACAACGAGAACAACAAGAATAACAAGAACAACAAGGACAACCAGAACAGCAAGAAGAACAACAAGAACAACAAGAACAACAAGAACAACAAGAACAACAAGAACAACAAGAACAACAAGAACAACAAGAACAACAAGAACAACAAGGACAACAAGAACAAGAACAGCAAGAGCAACAACAACAAGAACCACATGAACAACAACAACAAGAACAACATGAACAACAACAACAACAGGAACAACAAGAACAACAAGAACAACAAGAACAACAAGAACAACAAGAACAACAAGAACAAGAACAACAACATCAACCAGAACAACAACAACATGAACAACAAGAACAACAACAGCAACAACAACAACAAGGACAACAAGAACAACAAGAGCAAAAAGAACAACAAGAACAACGAGAAAAACGAGAACAACGAGAACAACGAGAACAACAACAAGAACAACAACAACAACAACAACAACAACAACAACAACAACAACAACTAGAACAACAAGAACAACAAGAACACCAAGAACAAAAAGAACAACAAGAACAACAAGAACAACAAGAACATCAAGAACAACAACAACATGAACAACAACAACATCAACAACCAGAACAACAACAACAACAACAACAAGAACAAAAAGGTCAACAACAACATGAACAACAAGAACATCAACAACCAGAACAACAAGAACAACAAGAGCAACAAGAGCAACAAGAGCAACAAGAGCAACAAGGGCAACAAGAGCAACAAGAGCAACAAGAGCAACAAGAGCAACAAGAACAACAAGAACAACAAGATCAACAAGAACAACAAGAGCAACAAGAACAACGAGAACAACGAGAACAACGAGAACAACGAGAACAACGAGAACAACAAGAACAACCAGAACAGCAAGAAGAACAACAAGAACAACAAGAACAACAAGATCAACAAAAACAACATGAACAACAAGAACAACAAGAACAACAAGAACTACAACAATAACAAGGACAGCAACAACAACTACAACAAGAACAGCAAGAACAACAACAACAACAAGAACAACAAGAACAACAAGATCAACAAAAACAACATCTACAACAAGAACAGCAAGAACAACAACAACAACAAGAACAAAAAGAACAGAAAGAACAACAAGGACAACAAGAACAAGAACAGCAAGAGCAACAACAACAAGAACCGCATGAACAACAACAACAAGAACAACAAGAACAACAACAAGAACAACGAGAGCAACAAGAACAACAAGAACAACAAGAACAACAAGAACAACAAGAACAACAAGAACAACAAGAACAACAAGAACAACAAGAACAACAAGAACAACAAGAACAACAAGAACAACAAGAACAACAAGAACAACAAGAAGAACAAGAACAACAAGAACAACAAGAACAACAAGAACAACAAGAACAACAAGAACAACAAGAACAACAAGAACAACAAGAACAACAAGAACAACAAGAACAACAAGAACAACAAGAACAACAAGAACAACAAGAACAACAAGGACAACAAGAACAAGAACAGCAAGAGCAACAACAACAAGAACCACATGAACAACAACAACAAGAACAACATGAACAACAACAACAACAGGAACAACAAGAACAACAAGAACAACAAGAACAACAACAACAACAAGAACAAGAACAACAACATCAACCAGAACAACAACAACATGAACAACAAGAACAACAACAGCAACAACAACAACAAGGACAACAAGAACAACAAGAGCAAAAAGAACAACAAGAACAACGAGAAAAACGAGAACAACTAGAACAACGAGAACAACAACAAGAACAACAACAACAACAACAACAACAACAACAACAACTAGAACAACAAGAACAACAAGAACACCAAGAACAAAAAGAACAACAAGAACAACAAGAACAACAAGAACATCAAGAACAACAACAACATGAACAACAACAACAACAACAACCAGAACAACAACAACAACAACAACAAGAACAAAAAGGACAACAACAACATGAACAACAAGAACATCAACAACCAGAACAACAAGAACAACAAGAGCAACAAGAGCAACAAGAGCAACAAGAGCAACAAGGGCAACAAGAGCAACAAGAGCAACAAGAGCAACAAGAGCAACAAGAACAACAAGAACAACAAGATCAACAAGAACAACAAGAGCAACAAGAACAACGAGAACAACGAGAACAACGAGAACAACGAGAACAACGAGAACAACGAGAACAACAAGAACAACCAGAACAGCAAGAAGAACAACAAGAACAACAAGAACAACAAGATCAACAAAAACAACATGAACAACAAGAACAACAAGAACAACAAGAACTACAACAATAACAAGGACAGCAACAACAACTACAACAAGAACAGCAAGAACAACAACAACAACAAGAACAACAAGAACAACAAGATCAACAAAAACAACATCTACAACAAGAACAGCAAGAACAACAACAACAACAAGAACAAAAAGAACAGAAAGAACAACAAGGACAACAAGAACAAGAACAGCAAGAGCAACAACAACAAGAACCGCATGAACAACAACAACAAGAACAACAAGAACAACAACAAGAACAACGAGAGCAACAAGAACAACAAGAGCAACAAGAACAACAAGAACAACAAGATCAACAAGAACAACAAGCACAACAAGAACAACAAGGACAACAACAACAAGAACAACAAGGACAACAACAACAAGGACAACTAGAACAACAACAAGAAGAACAACAAGAACAACATGAACAGCAAAAACAACAAGAACAACAAGAACAACAAGAACAACAAGAACAACAAGAACAACAAGAACAACAAGAACAACAAGAACAACAAGAACAACAAGAACAACAAGAACAACAAGAACAACAAGAACAACAAGGACAACAAGAACAACAAGAAGAACGAGAACAACAAGAACAACAAGATCAACAAAAACAACAAGAACAACAAGAACAACAAGAACAACAAGAACAACAAGAACAACAAGAACAACAAGAACAACAAGAACTACAACAATAACAAGGACAGCAACAACAACTACAACAAGAACAGCAAGAACAACAACAACAACAACAAGAACAACAACAAGAACAACAAGAACAACAAGATCAACAAAAACAACATCTACAACAAGAACAGCAAGAACAACAACAACAACAACAAGAACAACAAGAACAGAAAGAACAACAAGGACAACAAGAACAAGAACAGCAAGAGCAACAACAACAAGAACCGCATGAACAACAACAACAAGAACAACAAGAACAACAACAAGAACAACAAGAGCAACAAGAACAACAAGAGCAACAAGAACAACAAGAACAACAAGATCAACAAAAACAACAAGAACAACAAGAACAACAAGAACAACAAGAACAACAAGAACTACAACAATAACAAGGACAGCAACAACAACTACAACAAGAACAGCAAGAACAACAACAACAACAACAAGAACAACAACAACAACAAGAACAACAACAAGAACAACAACAAGAACAACAAGAACAACAAGATCAACAAAAACAACATCTACAACAAGAACAGCAAGAACAACAACAACAACAAGAACAACAAGAACAGAAAGAACAACAAGGACAACAAGAACAAGAACAGCAAGAGCAACAACAACAAGAACCGCATGAACAACAACAACAAGAACAACAAGAACAACAACAAGAACAACAAGAGCAACAAGAACAACAAGAGCAACAAGAACAACAAGATCAACAAGAACAACAAGCACAACAACAACAACAAGGACAACAACAACAAGAACAACAAGGACAACTAGAACAACAACAAGAAGAACAACAAGAACAACATGAACAGCAAAAACAACAAGAACAACAAGAACAACAAGAACAACAAGATCAACAAAAACAACATCTACAACAAGAACAGCAAGAACAACAACAACAACAAGAACAACAAGAACAGAAAGAACAACAAGGACAACAAGAACAAGAACAGCAAGAGCAACAACAACAAGAACCGCATGAACAACAACAACAAGAACAACAAGAACAACAACAAGAACAACAAGAGCAACAAGAACAACAAGAGCAACAAGAACAACAAGAACAACAAGATCAACAAGAACAACAAGCACAACAACAACAACAAGGACAACAACAACAAGAACAACAACAAGAAGAACAACAAGAACAACATGAACAGCAAAAACAACAAGAACAACAAGAACAACAAGAACAACAAGAACAACAAGAACAACAAGAGCAACAAGAACAACAAGAACAACAAGAACAACAAGAACAACAAGAACAACAAGAACAACAAGAACAACAAGAACAACTAGAACAACAAGTACAACAAGAACAACAAGAACAACAAGAACAACAAGAACAACAAGAACAACAAGAACAACAAGAACAACAAGAACAACAAGAACAACAAGAACAACAAGAACAACACGAACAACAAGAACAACAAGAACAGCAAGAACAACAAGGACAACAACAACAACAAGAAGAACAACAAGAACAACATGAACAGAAAGAACAGCAAGAACAACAAGAACAACAAGAGCAACAAGAACAACAAGAACAACAACAACAACAAGAACAACAAGAACAACAGGAACAACAAGAACAATAAGAACAACAAGAGCAACAAGAACAAGAACAGCAAGAACAACAACAACAACAAGAACAACATGAACAACAAGAACAACAAGAACAACAAGAACAACAAGAACAACAAGAACAACAAGAACAAGAACAGCAAGAGCAACAACAACAAGAACCGCATGAACAACAACAACAAGAACAACAAGAACAACAACAAGAACAACAAGAGCAACAAGAACAACAAGAGCAACAAGAACAACAAGAACAACAAGATCAACAAAAACAACAAGAACAACAAGAACAACAAGAACAACAAGAACAACAAGAACTACAACAATAACAAGGACAGCAACAACAACTACAACAAGAACAGCAAGAACAACAACAACAACAACAAGAACAACAACAACAACAAGAACAACAACAAGAACAACAACAAGAACAACAAGAACAACAAGATCAACAAAAACAACATCTACAACAAGAACAGCAAGAACAACAACAACAACAAGAACAACAAGAACAGAAAGAACAACAAGGACAACAAGAACAAGAACAGCAAGAGCAACAACAACAAGAACCGCATGAACAACAACAACAACAACAAGAACAACAACAACAACAAGAACAACAACAAGAACAACAACAAGAACAACAAGAACAACAAGATCAACAAAAACAACATCTACAACAAGAACAACAAGATCAACAAGAACAACAAGCACAACAACAACAACAAGGACAACAACAACAAGAACAACAAGGACAACTAGAACAACAACAAGAAGAACAACAAGAACAACATGAACAGCAAAAACAACAAGAACAACAAGAACAACAAGAACAACAAGATCAACAAAAACAACATCTACAACAAGAACAGCAAGAACAACAACAACAACAAGAACAACAAGAACAGAAAGAACAACAAGGACAACAAGAACAAGAACAGCAAGAGCAACAACAACAAGAACCGCATGAACAACAACAACAAGAACAACAAGAACAACAACAAGAACAACAAGAGCAACAAGAACAACAACAACAACAAGGACAACAACAACAAGAACAACAAGGACAACTAGAACAACAACAACAACAAGGACAACAACAACAAGAACAACAAGGACAACTAGAACAACAACAAGAAGAACAACAAGAACAACATGAACAGCAAAAACAACAAGAACAACAAGAACAACAAGAACAACAAGAACAACAAGAACAACAAGAGCAACAAGAACAACAAGAACAACAAGAACAACAAGAACAACAAGAACAACAAGAACAACAAGAACAACAAGAACAACAAGAACAACTAGAACAACAAGTACAACAAGAACAACAAGAACAACAAGAACAACAAGAACAACAAGAACAACAAGAACAACAAGAACAACAAGAACAACAAGAACAACAAGAACAACAAGAACAACAAGGACAACAACAACAACAAGAAGAACAACAAGAACAACATGAACAGAAAGAACAGCAAGAACAACAAGAACAACAAGAGCAACAAGAACAACAAGAACAACAACAACAACAAGAACAACAAGAACAACAGGAACAACAAGAACAATAAGAACAACAAGAGCAACAAGAACAAGAACAGCAAGAACAACAACAACAACAAGAACAACATGAACAACAAGAACAACAAGAACAACAAGAACAACAAGAACAACAAGAACAACAAGAACAACAAGAACAACAAGAACAACGAGAACAACGAGAACAACAAGAACAACAAGATCAACAAGAACAACAAGAACAACAAGAACTACAACAACAACAAGGACAACAACAACAACTACAACAAGAACAGCAAGAACAACAACAACAACAAGAACAACAAGAACAACAAGAACAACAACAACAAGTACAACAAGAACAACAAGAACAACAAGAACAACAAGAACAACAAGAACAACAAGAACAACAAGAACAACAAGAACAACAAGAACAACAAGTACAACAAGAACAACAAGAGCAACAAGAACAACAAGAACAACAAGAGCAACAAGAACAACAAGAACAACAAGATCAACAAGAACAACAAGCACAACAACAACAACAAGGACAACAACAACAAGAACAACAAGGACAACTAGAACAACAACAAGAAGAACAACAAGAACAACATGAACAGCAAAAACAACAAGAACAACAAGAACAACAAGAACAACAAGAACAACAAGAGCAACAAGAACAACAAGAACAACAAGAACAACAAGAACAACAAGAACAACAAGAACAACAAGAACAACAAGAACAACAAGAACAACTAGAACAACAAGTACAACAAGAACAACAAGAACAACAAGAACAACAAGAACAACAAGAACAACAAGAACAACAAGAACAACAAGAACAACAAGAACAACAAGAACAACAAGAACAACAAGAACAACAAGAACAACAAGAACAACAAGATCAACAAGAACAACAAGAACAACAACAACAACAAGAACAACAAGAACAACAGGAACAACAAGAACAATAAGAACAACAAGAGCAACAAGAACAAGAACAGCAAGAACAACAACAACAACAAGAACAACATGAACAACAAGAACAACAAGAACAACAAGAACAACAAGAACAACAAGAACAACAAGAACAACGAGAACAACGAGAACAACGAACACAACGAGAACAACGAGAACAACGAGAACAACGAGAACAACGAGAATAACGAGAACAAGAAGAACAACAAGAAGACCAAGAACACCAAGAACAACAAGAACAACAAGAACAACAAGTACAACAAGAACAACAAGAACAACAAGAACAACAAGAGCAACAAGAACAAGAACAGCAAGAACAACAAGAACCACAAGAAAAACAAGAACAACGAGAACAACAAGAGCGAAAAGAACAACAAGAACAACGAGAAAAACGAGAACAACGAGAACAACGAGTACAACAACAAGAACAACAACAACAACAACAACAACAACAACAACAACTAGAACAACAAGAACAACAAGAACACCAAGAACAAAAAGAACAACAAGAACAACAAGAACAACAAGAACAACAAGAACAACAAGAACAACAAGAACATCAAGAACAACAACAACATGAACAACAACAACATCAACAACCAGAACAACAACAACAACAACAACAAGAACGAAAAGGACAACAACAACATGAACAACAAGAACATCAACAACCAGAACAACAAGAACAACAAGAGCAACAAGAGCAACAAGAGCAACAAGAGCAACAAGAGCAACAAGGGCAACAAGAGCAACAAGAGCAACAAGAGCAACAAGAGCAACAAGAACAACAAGAACAACAAGATCAACAAGAACAACAAGAGCAACAAGAACAACGAGAACAACGAGAACAACGAGAACAACGAGAACAACGAGAACAACGAGAACAACAAGAACAACCAGAACAGCAAGAAGAACAACAAGAACAACAAGAACAACAAGAACAACAAGATCAACAAAAACAACATGAACAACAAGAACAACAAGAACAACAAGAACTACAACAATAACAAGGACAGCAACAACAACTACAACAAGAACAGCAAGTACAACAACAACAACAAGAACAACAACAAGAACAACAAGAACAACAAGATCAACAAAAACAACATCTACAACAAGAACAGCAAGAACAACAACAACAACAAGAACAAAAAGAACAACAAGAACAACAAGAACAACAAGAACATCAAGAACAACAACAACATGAACAACAACAACATCAACAACCAGAACAACAACAACAACAACAAGAAGAACAAAAAGGACAACAACAACATGAACAACAAGAACATCAACAACCAGAACAACAAGAACAACAAGGACAACAACAAAAAGGACAACTAGAACAACAACAAGAAGAACAACAAGAACAACATGAACAGCAAGAACAACAAGAACAACAAGAACAACAAGGACAACAAGAACAACAAGAACAACAAGAACAACAAGAACAACAAGATCAACAAAAACAACAAGAACAACAAGAACAACAAGAACAACAAGAACTACAACAATAACAAGGACAGCAACAACAACTACAACAAGAACAGCAAGAACAACAACAACAACAACAAGAACAACAACAACAACAAGAACAACAACAAGAACAACAACAAGAACAACAAGAACAACAAGATCAACAAAAACAACATCTACAACAAGAACAGCAAGAACAACAACAACAACAAGAACAACAAGAACAGAAAGAACAACAAGGACAACAAGAACAAGAACAGCAAGAGCAACAACAACAAGAACCGCATGAACAACAACAACAAGAACAACAAGAACAACAACAAGAACAACAAGAGCAACAAGAACAACAAGAGCAACAAGAACAACAAGAACAACAAGATCAACAAGAACAACAAGCACAACAACAACAACAAGGACAACAACAACAAGAACAACAAGGACAACTAGAACAACAACAAGAAGAACAACAAGAACAACATGAACAGCAAAAACAACAAGAACAACAAGAACAACAAGAACAACAAGAGCAACAAGAACAACAAGAACAACAAGAACAACAAGAACAACAAGAACAACAAGAACAACAAGAACAACAAGAACAACAAGAACAACTAGAACAACAAGTACAACAAGAACAACAAGAACAACAAGAACAACAAGAACAACAAGAACAACAAGAACAACAAGAACAACAAGAACAACAAGAACAACAAGAACAACAAGAACAACAAGAACAACAAGAACAACAAGAACAACAAGAACAACAAGAACAACAAGAACAACAAGGACAACAACAACAACAAGAAGAACAACAAGAACAACATGAACAGAAAGAACAGCAAGAACAACAAGAACAACAAGAGCAACAAGAACAACAAGAACAACAACAACAACAAGAACAACAAGAACAACAGGAACAACAAGAACAATAAGAACAACAAGAGCAACAAGAACAAGAACAGCAAGAACAACAACAACAACAAGAACAACAAGAACAACAAGAACAACAAGAACAACAAGAACAACAAGAACAACAAGAACAACAAGAACAACAAGAACAACAAGAACAACAAGAACAACAAGAACAACGAGAACAACGAGAACAACAAGAACAACAAGATCAACAAGAACAACAAGAACAACAAGAACTACAACAACAACAAGGACAACAACAACAACTACAACAAGAACAGCAAGAACAACAACAACAACAAGAACAACAAGAACAACAAGAACAACAACAACAAGTACAACAAGAACAACAAGAACAACAAGAACAACAAGAACAACAAGAACAACAAGAACAACAAGAACAACAAGAACAACAAGAACAACAAGAACAACAAGTACAACAAGAACAACAAGAGCAACAAGAACAACAAGAACAACAAGAACAACAAGAACAACAAGAACAACAAGAACAACAAGAACAACAAGAACAACAAGAACAACAAGAACAACAAGAACAACAAGAACAACAAGAACAACAAGAACAACGAGAACAACGAGAACAACGAGAACAACGAGCACAACGAGAACAACGAGAACAACGAGAACAACGAGAACAACGAGAACAACGAGAATAACGAGAACAACAAGAACAACCAGAACAGCAAGAAGAACAACCAGAACAACAAGAACAACGAGAAGAACAAGAAGAACAACAAGAACAACAAGGACAACAACAACAACAAGAAGAACAACAAGAACAACATGAACAGAAAGAACAGCAAGAACAACAAGAACAACAAGAGCAACAAGAACAACAAGAACAACAACAACAACAAGAACAACAAGAACAACAGGAACAACAAGAACAATAAGAACAACAAGAGCAACAAGAACAAGAACAGCAAGAACAACAACAACAACAAGAACAACATGAACAACAAGAACAACAAGAACAACAAGAACAACAAGAACAACAAGAACAACAAGAACAAGAACAGCAAGAGCAACAACAACAAGAACCGCATGAACAACAACAACAAGAACAACAAGAACAACAACAAGAACAACAAGAGCAACAAGAACAACAAGAGCAACAAGAACAACAAGAACAACAAGATCAACAAAAACAACAAGAACAACAAGAACAACAAGAACAACAAGAACAACAAGAACTACAACAATAACAAGGACAGCAACAACAACTACAACAAGAACAGCAAGAACAACAACAACAACAACAAGAACAACAACAACAACAAGAACAACAACAAGAACAACAACAAGAACAACAAGAACAACAAGATCAACAAAAACAACATCTACAACAAGAACAGCAAGAACAACAACAACAACAAGAACAACAAGAACAGAAAGAACAACAAGGACAACAAGAACAAGAACAGCAAGAGCAACAACAACAAGAACCGCATGAACAACAACAACAAGAACAACAAGAACAACAACAAGAACAACAAGAGCAACAAGAACAACAAGAGCAACAAGAACAACAAGAACAACAAGATCAACAAGAACAACAAGCACAACAACAACAACAAGGACAACAACAACAAGAACAACAAGGACAACTAGAACAACAACAAGAAGAACAACAAGAACAACATGAACAGCAAAAACAACAAGAACAACAAGAACAACAAGAACAACAAGATCAACAAAAACAACATCTACAACAAGAACAGCAAGAACAACAACAACAACAAGAACAACAAGAACAGAAAGAACAACAAGGACAACAAGAACAAGAACAGCAAGAGCAACAACAACAAGAACCGCATGAACAACAACAACAAGAACAACAAGAACAACAACAAGAACAACAAGAGCAACAAGAACAACAAGAGCAACAAGAACAACAAGAACAACAAGATCAACAAGAACAACAAGCACAACAACAACAACAAGGACAACAACAACAAGAACAACAAGGACAACTAGAACAACAACAAGAAGAACAACAAGAACAACATGAACAGCAAAAACAACAAGAACAACAAGAACAACAAGAACAACAAGAACAACAAGAACAACAAGAGCAACAAGAACAACAAGAACAACACGAACAACAAGAACAACAAGAACAACAAGAACAACAAGAACAACAAGAACAACAAGAACAACAAGAACAACAAGAACAACAAGAACAACTAGAACAACAAGTACAACAAGAACAACAAGAACAACAAGAACAACAAGAACAACAAGAACAACAAGAACAACAAGAACAACAAGAACAACAAGAACAACAAGAACAACAAGAACAACAAGAACAACAAGAACAACAAGGACAACAACAACAACAAGAAGAACAACAAGAACAACATGAACAGAAAGAACAGCAAGAACAACAAGAACAACAAGAGCAACAAGAACAACAAGAACAACAACAACAACAAGAACAACAAGAACAACAGGAACAACAAGAACAATAAGAACAACAAGAGCAACAAGAACAAGAACAGCAAGAACAACAACAACAACAAGAACAACATGAACAACAAGAACAACAAGAACAACAAGAACAACAAGAACAACAAGAACAACAAGAACAACAAGAACAACAAGAACAACAAGAACAACGAGAACAACGAGAACAACAAGAACAACAAGATCAACAAGAACAACAAGAACAACAAGAACTACAACAACAACAAGGACAACAACAACAACTACAACAAGAACAGCAAGAACAACAACAACAACAAGAACAACAAGAACAACAAGAACAACAACAACAAGTACAACAAGAACAACAAGAACAACAAGAACAACAAGAACAACAAGAACAACAAGAACAACAAGAACAACAAGAACAACAAGAACAACAAGTACAACAAGAACAACAAGAGCAACAAGAACAACAAGAACAACAAGAGCAACAAGAACAACAAGAACAACAAGATCAACAAGAACAACAAGCACAACAACAACAACAAGGACAACAACAACAAGAACAACAAGGACAACTAGAACAACAACAAGAAGAACAACAAGAACAACATGAACAGCAAAAACAACAAGAACAACAAGAACAACAAGAACAACAAGAACAACAAGAGCAACAAGAACAACAAGAACAACAAGAACAACAAGAACAACAAGAACAACAAGAACAACAAGAACAACAAGAACAACAAGAACAACTAGAACAACAAGTACAACAAGAACAACAAGAACAACAAGAACAACAAGAACAACAAGAACAACAAGAACAACAAGAACAACAAGAACAACAAGAACAACAAGAACAACAAGAACAACAAGAACAACAAGAACAACAAGAACAACAAGAACAACAAGAACAACAAGTACAACAAGAACAACAAGAGCAACAAGAACAACAAGAACAACAAGAGCAACAAGAACAACAAGAACAACAAGATCAACAAGAACAACAAGAACAACAACAACAACAAGAACAACAAGAACAACAGGAACAACAAGAACAATAAGAACAACAAGAGCAACAAGAACAAGAACAGCAAGAACAACAACAACAACAAGAACAACATGAACAACAAGAACAACAAGAACAACAAGAACAACAAGAACAACAAGAACAACAAGAACAACAAGAACAACAAGAACAACAAGAACAACTAGAACAACAAGTACAACAAGAACAACAACAATAACAAGGACAGCAACAACAACTACAACAAGAACAGCAAGAACAACAACAACAACAACAAGAACAACAACAACAACAAGAACAACAACAAGAACAACAACAAGAACAACAAGAACAACAAGATCAACAAAAACAACATCTACAACAAGAACAGCAAGAACAACAACAACAACAAGAACAACAAGAACAGAAAGAACAACAAGGACAACAAGAACAAGAACAGCAAGAGCAACAACAACAAGAACCGCATGAACAACAACAACAAGAACAACAAGAACAACAACAAGAACAACAAGAGCAACAAGAACAACAAGAGCAACAAGAACAACAAGAACAACAAGATCAACAAGAACAACAAGCACAACAACAACAACAAGGACAACAACAACAAGAACAACAAGGACAACTAGAACAACAACAAGAAGAACAACAAGAACAACATGAACAGCAAAAACAACAAGAACAACAAGAACAACAAGAACAACAAGAGCAACAAGAACAACAAGAACAACAAGAACAACAAGAACAACAAGAACAACAAGAACAACAAGAACAACAAGAACAACAAGAACAACTAGAACAACAAGTACAACAAGAACAACAAGAACAACAAGAACAACAAGAACAACAAGAACAACAAGAACAACAAGAACAACAAGAACAACAAGAACAACAAGAACAACAAGAACAACAAGAACAACAAGAACAACAAGAACAACAAGAACAACAAGGACAACAACAACAACAAGAAGAACAACAAGAACAACATGAACAGAAAGAACAGCAAGAACAACAAGAACAACAAGAGCAACAAGAACAACAAGAACAACAACAACAACAAGAACAACAAGAACAACAGGAACAACAAGAACAATAAGAACAACAAGAGCAACAAGAACAAGAACAGCAAGAACAACAACAACAACAAGAACAACAAGAACAACAAGAACAACAAGAACAACAAGAACAACAAGAACAACAAGAACAACAAGAACAACAAGAACAACAAGAACAACAAGAACAACAAGAACAACAAGAACAACGAGAACAACGAGAACAACAAGAACAACAAGATCAACAAGAACAACAAGAACAACAAGAACTACAACAACAACAAGGACAACAACAACAACTACAACAAGAACAGCAAGAACAACAACAACAACAAGAACAACAAGAACAACAAGAACAACAACAACAAGTACAACAAGAACAACAAGAACAACAAGAACAACAAGAACAACAAGAACAACAAGAACAACAAGAACAACAAGAACAACAAGAACAACAAGAACAACAAGTACAACAAGAACAACAAGAGCAACAAGAACAACAAGAACAACAAGAACAACAAGAACAACAAGAACAACAAGAACAACAAGAACAACAAGAACAACAAGAACAACAAGAACAACAAGAACAACAAGAACAACAAGAACAACAAGAACAACAAGAACAACGAGAACAACGAGAACAACGAGAACAACGAGCACAACGAGAACAACGAGAACAACGAGAACAACGAGAACAACGAGAACAACGAGAATAACGAGAACAACAAGAACAACCAGAACAGCAAGAAGAACAACCAGAACAACAAGAACAACGAGAAGAACAAGAAGAACAACAACAAGAACAACAACAACAACAACTAGAACAAGAAGAGCAACAAGAACACCAAGAACACCAAGAACAACAAGAACAACAAGAACAACAAGTACAACAAGAACAACAAGAACAACAAGAACAACAAGAGCAACAAGAACAACAAGAACAACAAGAACAACAAGAACAACGAGAACAACGAGAACAACGAACACAACGAGAACAACGAGAACAACGAGAACAACGAGAACAACGAGAATAACGAGAACAACAAGAACAACCAGAACAGCAAGAAGAACAACCAGAACAACAAGAACAAAGAGAAGAACAAGAAGAACAACAAGAACAACAAGAACAACAAGAACAACAAGAACAACAAGAACAACAAGAACAACAAGAACAACAAGAACAACAAGAACAACAAGAACAACAAGAACAACAAGAACAACAAGAACAACAAGGACAACAACAACAACAAGAAGAACAACAAGAACTACATGAACAGAAAGAACAGCAAGAACAACAAGAACAACAAGAGCAACAAGAACAACAAGAACAACAACAACAACAAGAACAACAAGAACAACAGGAACAACAAGAACAATAAGAACAACAAGAGCAACAAGAACAAGAACAGCAAGAACAACAACAACAACAAGAACAACATGAACAACAAGAACAACAAGAACAACAAGAACAACAAGAACAACAAGAACAACAAGAACAACAAGAACAACAAGAACAACGAGAACAACGAGAACAACAAGAACAACAAGATCAACAAGAACAACAAGAACAACAAGAACTACAACAACAACAAGGACAACAACAACAACTACAACAAGAACAGCAAGAACAACAACAACAACAAGAACAACAAGAACAACAAGAACAACAACAACAAGTACAACAAGAACAACAAGAACAACAAGAACAACAAGAACAACAAGAACAACAAGAACAACAAGAACAACAAGAACAACAAGTACAACAAGAACAACAAGAGCAACAAGAACAACAAGAACAACAAGAACAACAAGAACAACAAGAACAACAAGAACAACAAGAACAACAAGAACAACAAGAACAACAAGAACAACAAGAACAACAAGAACAACAAGAACAACGAGAACAACGAGAACAACGAGAACAACGAGCACAACGAGAACAACGAGAACAACGAGAACAACGAGAACAACGAGAACAACGAGAATAACGAGAACAACAAGAACAACCAGAACAGCAAGAAGAACAACCAGAACAACAAGAACAACGAGAAGAACAAGAAGAACAACAACAAGAACAACAACAACAACAACTAGAACAAGAAGAACAACAAGAACACCAAGAACACCAAGAACAACAAGAACAACAAGAACAACAAGTACAACAAGAACAACAAGAACAACAAGAACAACAAGAGCAACAAGAACAACAAGAACAACAAGAACAACAAGAACAACGAGAACAACGAGAACAACGAACACAACGAGAACAACGAGAACAACGAGAACAACGAGAACAACGAGAATAACGAGAACAACAAGAACAACCAGAACAGCAAGAAGAACAACCAGAACAACAAGAACAAAGAGAAGAACAAGAAGAACAACAACAAGAACAACAACAAGAACAACAAGAACAACAAGAACAACAAGAACTACAAGAACAACAAGAACAACAAGAACAACAAGAACAACAAGAACAACAAGAACAACAAGAACAACAAGAACAACAAGAACAACAAGAACAACAAGAACAACAAGAACAACAAGAACAACAAGAACAACAAGAACAACAAGAACAACAAGAACAACAAGAACAACAAGAACAACAAGAACAACAAGAACAACAAGAACAACAAGAACAACAAGAACAACAAGAACAACAAGAACAACAAGAACAACGAGAACAACGAGAACAACGAACACAACGAGAACAACGAGAACAACGAGAACAACGAGAACAACGAGAATAACGAGAACAAGAAGAACAACAAGAACACCAAGAACACCAAGAACAACAAGAACAACAAGAACAACAAGTACAACAAGAACAACAAGAACAACAAGAACAACAAGAGCAACAAGAACAAGAACAGCAAGAACAACAAGAACCACAAGAAAAACAAGAACAACGAGAACAACAAGAGCGAAAAGAACAACAAGAACAACGAGAAAAACGAGAACAACGAGAACAACGAGAACAACAACAAGAACAACAACAACAACAACAACAACAACAACAACAACTAGAACAACAAGAACAACAAGAACACCAAGAACAAAAAGAACAACAAGAACAACAAGAACATCAAGAACAACAACAACATGAACAACAACAACATCAACAACCAGAACAACAACAACAACAACAACAAGAACAAAAAGGACAACAACAACATGAACAACAAGAACATCAACAACCAGAACAACAAGAACAACAAGAGCAACAAGAGCAACAAGAGCAACAAGAGCAACAAGAGCAACAAGGGCAACAAGAGCAACAAGAGCAACAAGAGCAACAAGAGCAACAAGAACAACAAGAACAACAAGATCAACAAGAACAACAAGAGCAACAAGAACAACGAGAACAACGAGAACAACGAGAACAACGAGAACAACGAGAACAACGAGAACAACAAGAACAACCAGAACAGCAAGAAGAACAACAAGAACAACAAGAACAACAAGAACAACAAGATCAACAAAAACAACATGAACAACAAGAACAACAAGAACAACAAGAACTACAACAATAACAAGGACAGCAACAACAACTACAACAAGAACAGCAAGTACAACAACAACAACAAGAACAACAACAAGAACAACAAGAACAACAAGATCAACAAAAACAACATCTACAACAAGAACAGCAAGAACAACAACAACAACAAGAACAAAAAGAACAGAAAGAACAACAAGGACAACAAGAACAAGAACAGCAAGAGCAACAACAACAAGAACCGCATGAACAACAACAACAAGAACAACAAGAACAACAACAAGAACAACGAGAGCAACAAGAACAACAAGAGCAACAAGAACAACAAGAACAACAAGATCAACAAGAACAACAAGCACAACAAGAACAACAAGGACAACAACAACAAGAACAACAAGGACAACAACAACAAGGACAACTAGAACAACAACAAGAAGAACAACAAGAACAACATGAACAGCAAAAACAACAAGAACAACAAGAACAACAAGAACAACAAGAACAACAAGAACAACAAGAACAACAAGAACAACAAGAACAACAAGAACAACAAGAACAACAAGAACAACAAGAACAACAAGAACAACAAGAACAACAAGAACAACAAGAACAACAAGAACAACAAGAACAACAAGAACAACAAGGACAACAAGAACAACAAGAAGAACGAGAACAACAAGAACATCAAGATCAACAAAAACAACAAGAACAACAAGAACAACAAGAACAACAAGAACAACAAGAACTACAACAATAACAAGGACAGCAACAACAACTACAACAAGAACAGCAAGAACAACAACAACAACAACAAGAACAACAACAAGAACAACAAGAACAACAAGATCAACAAAAACAACATCTACAACAAGAACAGCAAGAACAACAACAACAACAACAAGAACAACAAGAACAGAAAGAACAGCAAGAGCAACAACAACAAGAACCGCATGAACAACAACAACAAGAACAACAAGAACAACAACAAGAACAACAAGAGCAACAAGAACAACAAGAGCAACAAGAACAACAAGCACAACAAGAACAACAAGGACAACAACAACAAGAACAACAAGGACAACAACAAAAAGGACAACTAGAACAACAACAAGAAGAACAACATGAACAGCAAGAACAACAAGAACATCAAGAACAACAAGGACAACAAGAACAACAAGAACAACAAGAACAACAAGATCAACAAGAACAACAAGCACAACAAGACCAACAAGGACAACAACAACAAGAACAACAAGGACAACAACAAAAAGGACAACTAGAACAACAACAAGAAGAACAACAAGAACAACATGAACAGCAAGAACAACAAGAACAACAAGAACAACAAGAACAACAAGAACAACAAGAACAACAAGAACAACAAGAACAACAAGAACAACAAGAACAACAAGGACAACAAGAACAACAAGAAGAACGAGAACAACAAGAACAACAAGATCAACAAAAACAACAAGAACAACAAGAACAACAAGAACAACAAGAACAACAAGAACAACAAGAACAACAAGAACAACAAGAACTACAACAATAACAAGGACAGCAACAACAACTACAACAAGAACAGCAAGAACAACAACAACAACAACAACAAAAACAACAACAAGAACAACAAGAACAACAAGATCAACAAAAACAACATCTACAACAAGAACAGCAAGAACAACAACAACAACAACAAGAACAACAAGAACAGAGAGAACAACAAGGACAACAAGAACAAGAACAGCAAGAGCAACAACAACAAGAACCGCATGAACAACAACAACAAGAACAACAAGAACAACAACAAGAACAACAAGAGCAACAAGAACAACAAGAGCAACAAGAACAACAAGAACAACAAGATCAACAAGAACAACAAGCACAACAAGAACAACAAGGACAACAACAACAAGAACAACAAGGACAACAACAAAAAGGACAACTAGAACAACAACAAGAAGAACAACAAGAACAACATGAACAGCAAGAACAACAAGAACAACAAGAACAACAAGGACAACAAGAACAACAAGAACAACAAGAACAACAAGAACAACAAGATCAACAAAAACAACAAGAACAACAAGAACAACAAGAACAACAAGAACTACAACAATAACAAGGACAGCAACAACAACTACAACAAGAACAGCAAGAACAACAACAACAACAACAAGAACAACAACAACAACAAGAACAACAACAAGAACAACAACAAGAACAACAACAAGAACAACAAGAACAACAAGATCAACAAAAACAACATCTACAACAAGAACAGCAAGAACAACAACAACAACAAGAACAACAAGAACAACAAGAACAACAAGAACAACAAGATCAACAAAAACAACAAGAACAACAAGAACAACAAGAACAACAAGAACTACAACAATAACAAGGACAGCAACAACAACTACAACAAGAACAGCAAGAACAACAACAACAACAACAAGAACAACAACAACAACAAGAACAACAACAAGAACAACAACAAGAACAACAAGAACAACAAGATCAACAAATACAACATCTACAACAAGAACAGCAAGAACAACAACAACAACAAGAACAACAAGAACAGAAAGAACAACAAGGACAACAAGAACAAGAACAGCAAGAGCAACAACAACAAGAACCGCATGAACAACAACAACAAGAACAACAAGAACAACAACAAGAACAACAAGAGCAACAAGAACAACAAGAGCAACAAGAACAACAAGAACAACAAGATCAACAAGAACAACAAGCACAACAACAACAACAAGGACAACAACAACAAGAACAACAAGGACAACTAGAACAACAACAAGAAGAACAACAAGAACAACATGAACAGCAAAAACAACTAGAACAACAAGTACAACAAGAACAACAAGAACAACAAGAACAACAAGAACAACAAGAACAACAAGAACAACAAGAACAACAAGAACAACAAGAACAACAAGAACAACAAGAACAACAAGAACAACAAGAACAACAAGAACAACAAGAACAACAAGAACAACAAGAACAACAAGGACAACAACAACAACAAGAAGAACAACAAGAACAACATGAACAGAAAGAACAGCAAGAACAACAAGAACAACAAGAGCAACAAGAACAACAAGAACAACAACAACAACAAGAACAACAAGAACAACAGGAACAACAAGAACAATAAGAACAACAAGAGCAACAAGAACAAGAACAGCAAGAACAACAACAACAACAAGAACAACAAGAACAACAAGAACAACAAGAACAACAAGAACAACAAGAACAACAAGAACAACAAGAACAACAGGAACAACAAGAACAACAAGAACAACAAGAACAACAAGAACAACGAGAACAACGAGAACAACAAGAACAACAAGATCAACAAGAACAACAAGAACAACAAGAACTACAACAACAACAAGGACAACAACAACAACTACAACAAGAACAGCAAGAACAACAACAACAACAAGAACAACAAGAACAACAAGAACAACAACAACAAGTACAACAAGAACAACAAGAACAACAAGAACAACAAGAACAACAAGAACAACAAGAACAACAAGAACAACAAGAACAACAAGAACAACAAGTACAACAAGAACAACAAGAGCAACAAGAACAACAAGAACAACAAGAACAACAAGAACAACAAGAACAACAAGAACAACAAGAACAACAAGAACAACAAGAACAACAAGAACAACAAGAACAACAAGAACAACAAGAACAACAAGAACAACGAGAACAACGAGAACAACGAGAACAACGAGCACAACGAGAACAACGAGAACAACGAGAACAACGAGAACAACGAGAACAACGAGAATAACGAGAACAACAAGAACAACCAGAACAGCAAGAAGAACAACCAGAACAACAAGAACAACGAGAAGAACAAGAAGAACAACAACAAGAACAACAACAACAACAACTAGAACAAGAAGAACAACAAGAACACCAAGAACACCAAGAACAACAAGAACAACAAGAACAACAAGTACAACAAGAACAACAAGAACAACAAGAACAACAAGAGCAACAAGAACAACAAGAACAACAAGAACAACAAGAACAACGAGAACAACGAGAACAACGAACACAACGAGAACAACGAGAACAACGAGAACAACGAGAACAACGAGAATAACGAGAACAACAAGAACAACCAGAACAGCAAGAAGAACAACCAGAACAACAAGAACAAAGAGAAGAACAAGAAGAACAACAAGAACAACAAGAACAACAAGAACAACAAGAACAACAAGAACAACAAGAACAACAAGAACAACAAGAACAACAAGAACAACAAGAACAACAAGAACAACAAGGACAACAACAACAACAAGAAGAACAACAAGAACAACATGAACAGAAAGAACAGCAAGAACAACAAGAACAACAAGAGCAACAAGAACAACAAGAACAACAACAACAACAAGAACAACAAGAACAACAGGAACAACAAGAACAATAAGAACAACAAGAGCAACAAGAACAAGAACAGCAAGAACAACAACAACAACAAGAACAACATGAACAACAAGAACAACAAGAACAACAAGAACAACAAGAACAACAAGAACAACAAGAACAACAAGAACAACAAGAACAACGAGAACAACGAGAACAACAAGAACAACAAGATCAACAAGAACAACAAGAACAACAAGAACTACAACAACAACAAGGACAACAACAACAACTACAACAAGAACAGCAAGAACAACAACAACAACAAGAACAACAAGAACAACAAGAACAACAACAACAAGTACAACAAGAACAACAAGAACAACAAGAACAACAAGAACAACAAGAACAACAAGAACAACAAGAACAACAAGAACAACAAGAACAACAAGTACAACAAGAACAACAAGAGCAACAAGAACAACAAGAACAACAAGAACAACAAGAACAACAAGAACAACAAGTACAACAAGAACAACAAGAACAACAAGAACAACAAGAGCAACAAGAACAACAAGAACAACAAGAACAACAAGAACAACGAGAACAACGAGAACAACGAACACAACGAGAACAACGAGAACAACGAGAACAACGAGAACAACGAGAATAACGAGAACAACAAGAACAACCAGAACAGCAAGAAGAACAACCAGAACAACAAGAACAAAGAGAAGAACAAGAAGAACAACAACAAGAACAACAACAAGAACAACAAGAACAACAAGAACAACAAGAACTACAAGAACAACAAGAACAACAAGAACAACAAGAACAACAAGAACAACAAGAACAACAAGAACAACAAGAACAACAAGAACAACAAGAACAACAAGAACAACAAGAACAACAAGAACAACAAGAACAACAAGAACAACAAGAACAACAAGAACAACAAGAACAACAAGAACAACAAGAACAACAAGAACAACAAGAACAACAAGAACAACAAGAACAACAAGAACAACAAGAACAACAAGAACAACAAGAACAACAAGAACAACAAGAACAACAAGAACAACAAGAGCAACAAGAACAAGAACAGCAAGAACAACAAGAACCACAAGAAAAACAAGAACAACGAGAACAACAAGAGCGAAAAGAACAACAAGAACAACGAGAAAAACGAGAACAACGAGAACAACGAGAACAACAACAAGAACAACAACAACAACAACAACAACAACAACAACAACTAGAACAACAAGAACAACAAGAACACCAAGAACAAAAAGAACAACAAGAACAACAAGAACAACAAGAACATCAAGAACAACAACAACATGAACAACAACAACATCAACAACCAGAACAACAACAACAACAACAACAAGAACAAAAAGGACAACAACAACATGAACAACAAGAACATCAACAACCAGAACAACAAGAACAACAAGAGCAACGAGAGCAACAAGAGCAACAAGAGCAACAAGAGCAACAAGGGCAACAAGAGCAACAAGAGCAACAAGAGCAACAAGAGCAACAAGAACAACAAGAACAACAAGATCAACAAGAACAACAAGAGCAACAAGAACAACGAGAACAACGAGAACAACGAGAACAACGAGAACAACGAGAACAACGAGAACAACAAGAACAACCAGAACAGCAAGAAGAACAACAAGAACAACAAGAACAACAAGAACAACAAGAACAACAAGAACAACAAGAACAACAAGAACAACAAGAACAACAAGAACAACAAGAACAACAAGAACAACGAGAACAACGAGAACAACGAACACAACGAGAACAACGAGAACAACGAGAACAACGAGAACAACGAGAATAACGAGAACAAGAAGAACAACAAGAACACCAAGAACACCAAGAACAACAAGAACAACAAGAACAACAAGTACAACAAGAACAACAAGAACAACAAGAACAACAAGAGCAACAAGAACAAGAACAGCAAGAACAACAAGAACCACAAGAAAAACAAGAACAACGAGAACAACAAGAGCGAAAAGAACAACAAGAACAACGAGAAAAACGAGAACAACGAGAACAACGAGAACAACAACAAGAACAACAACAACAACAACAACAACAACAACAACAACTAGAACAACAAGAACAACAAGAACACCAAGAACAAAAAGAACAACAAGAACAACAAGAACATCAAGAACAACAACAACATGAACAACAACAACATCAACAACCAGAACAACAACAACAACAACAACAAGAACAAAAAGGACAACAACAACATGAACAACAAGAACATCAACAACCAGAACAACAAGAACAACAAGAGCAACAAGAGCAACAAGAGCAACAAGAGCAACAAGAGCAACAAGGGCAACAAGAGCAACAAGAGCAACAAGAGCAACAAGAGCAACAAGAACAACAAGAACAACAAGATCAACAAGAACAACAAGAGCAACAAGAACAACGAGAACAACGAGAACAACGAGAACAACGAGAACAACGAGAACAACGAGAACAACAAGAACAACCAGAACAGCAAGAAGAACAACAAGAACAACAAGAACAACAAGAACAACAAGATCAACAAAAACAACATGAACAACAAGAACAACAAGAACAACAAGAACTACAACAATAACAAGGACAGCAACAACAACTACAACAAGAACAGCAAGTACAACAACAACAACAAGAACAACAACAAGAACAACAAGAACAACAAGATCAACAAAAACAACATCTACAACAAGAACAGCAAGAACAACAACAACAACAAGAACAAAAAGAACAGAAAGAACAACAAGGACAACAAGAACAAGAACAGCAAGAGCAACAACAACAAGAACCGCATGAACAACAACAACAAGAACAACAAGAACAACAACAAGAACAACGAGAGCAACAAGAACAACAAGAGCAACAAGAACAACAAGAACAACAAGATCAACAAGAACAACAAGCACAACAAGAACAACAAGGACAACAACAACAAGAACAACAAGGACAACAACAACAAGGACAACTAGAACAACAACAAGAAGAACAACAAGAACAACATGAACAGCAAAAACAACAAGAACAACAAGAACAACAAGAACAACAAGAACAACAAGAACAACAAGAACAACAAGAACAACAAGAACAACAAGAACAACAAGAACAACAAGAACAACAAGAACAACAAGAACAACAAGAACAACAAGAACAACAAGAACAACAAGAACAACAAGAACAACAAGAACAACAAGGACAACAAGAACAACAAGAAGAACGAGAACAACAAGAACATCAAGATCAACAAAAACAACAAGAACAACAAGAACAACAAGAACAACAAGAACTACAACAATAACAAGGACAGCAACAACAACTACAACAAGAACAGCAAGAACAACAACAACAACAACAAGAACAACAACAAGAACAACAAGAACAACAAGATCAACAAAAACAACATCTACAACAAGAACAGCAAGAACAACAACAACAACAACAAGAACAACAAGAACAGAAAGAACAGCAAGAGCAACAACAACAAGAACCGCATGAACAACAACAACAAGAACAACAAGAACAACAACAAGAACAACAAGAGCAACAAGAACAACAAGAGCAACAAGAACAACAAGCACAACAAGAACAACAAGGACAACAACAACAAGAACAACAAGGACAACAACAAAAAGGACAACTAGAACAACAACAAGAAGAACAACATGAACAGCAAGAACAACAAGAACATCAAGAACAACAAGGACAACAAGAACAACAAGAACAACAAGAACAACAAGATCAACAAGAACAACAAGCACAACAAGACCAACAAGGACAACAACAACAAGAACAACAAGGACAACAACAAAAAGGACAACTAGAACAACAACAAGAAGAACAACAAGAACAACATGAACAGCAAGAACAACAAGAACAACAAGAACAACAAGAACAACAAGAACAACAAGAACAACAAGAACAACAAGAACAACAAGAACAACAAGAACAACAAGGACAACAAGAACAACAAGAAGAACGAGAACAACAAGAACAACAAGATCAACAAAAACAACAAGAACAACAAGAACAACAAGAACAACAAGAACAACAAGAACAACAAGAACAACAAGAACAACAAGAACTACAACAATAACAAGGACAGCAACAACAACTACAACAAGAACAGCAAGAACAACAACAACAACAACAACAAAAACAACAGCAAGAACAACAAGAACAACAAGATCAACAAAAACAACATCTACAACAAGAACAGCAAGAACAACAACAACAACAACAAGAACAACAAGAACAGAGAGAACAACAAGGACAACAAGAACAAGAACAGCAAGAGCAACAACAACAAGAACCGCATGAACAACAACAACAAGAACAACAAGAACAACAACAAGAACAACAAGAGCAACAAGAACAACAAGAGCAACAAGAACAACAAGAACAACAAGATCAACAAGAACAACAAGCACAACAAGAACAACAAGGACAACAACAACAAGAACAACAAGGACAACAACAAAAAGGACAACTAGAACAACAACAAGAAGAACAACAAGAACAACATGAACAGCAAGAACAACAAGAACAACAAGAACAACAAGGACAACAAGAACAACAAGAACAACAAGAACAACAAGAACAACAAGATCAACAAAAACAACAAGAACAACAAGAACAACAAGAACAACAAGAACTACAACAATAACAAGGACAGCAACAACAACTACAACAAGAACAGCAAGAACAACAACAACAACAACAAGAACAACAACAACAACAAGAACAACAACAAGAACAACAACAAGAACAACAACAAGAACAACAAGAACAACAAGATCAACAAAAACAACATCTACAACAAGAACAGCAAGAACAACAACAACAACAAGAACAACAAGAACAACAAGAACAACAAGAACAACAAGATCAACAAAAACAACAAGAACAACAAGAACAACAAGAACAACAAGAACTACAACAATAACAAGGACAGCAACAACAACTACAACAAGAACAGCAAGAACAACAACAACAACAACAAGAACAACAACAACAACAAGAACAACAACAAGAACAACAACAAGAACAACAAGAACAACAAGATCAACAAATACAACATCTACAACAAGAACAGCAAGAACAACAACAACAACAAGAACAACAAGAACAGAAAGAACAACAAGGACAACAAGAACAAGAACAGCAAGAGCAACAACAACAAGAACCGCATGAACAACAACAACAAGAACAACAAGAACAACAACAAGAACAACAAGAGCAACAAGAACAACAAGAGCAACAAGAACAACAAGAACAACAAGATCAACAAGAACAACAAGCACAACAACAACAACAAGGACAACAACAACAAGAACAACAAGGACAACTAGAACAACAACAAGAAGAACAACAAGAACAACATGAACAGCAAAAACAACTAGAACAACAAGTACAACAAGAACAACAAGAACAACAAGAACAACAAGAACAACAAGAACAACAAGAACAACAAGAACAACAAGAACAACAAGAACAACAAGAACAACAAGAACAACAAGAACAACAAGAACAACAAGAACAACAAGAACAACAAGAACAACAAGAACAACAAGAACAACAAGGACAACAACAACAACAAGAAGAACAACAAGAACAACATGAACAGAAAGAACAGCAAGAACAACAAGAACAACAAGAGCAACAAGAACAACAAGAACAACAACAACAACAAGAACAACAAGAACAACAGGAACAACAAGAACAATAAGAACAACAAGAGCAACAAGAACAAGAACAGCAAGAACAACAACAACAACAAGAACAACAAGAACAACAAGAACAACAAGAACAACAAGAACAACAAGAACAACAAGAACAACAAGAACAACAGGAACAACAAGAACAACAAGAACAACAAGAACAACAAGAACAACGAGAACAACGAGAACAACAAGAACAACAAGATCAACAAGAACAACAAGAACAACAAGAACTACAACAACAACAAGGACAACAACAACAACTACAACAAGAACAGCAAGAACAACAACAACAACAAGAACAACAAGAACAACAAGAACAACAACAACAAGTACAACAAGAACAACAAGAACAACAAGAACAACAAGAACAACAAGAACAACAAGAACAACAAGAACAACAAGAACAACAAGAACAACAAGTACAACAAGAACAACAAGAGCAACAAGAACAACAAGAACAACAAGAACAACAAGAACAACAAGAACAACAAGAACAACAAGAACAACAAGAACAACAAGAACAACAAGAACAACAAGAACAACAAGAACAACAAGAACAACAAGAACAACGAGAACAACGAGAACAACGAGAACAACGAGCACAACGAGAACAACGAGAACAACGAGAACAACGAGAACAACGAGAACAACGAGAATAACGAGAACAACAAGAACAACCAGAACAGCAAGAAGAACAACCAGAACAACAAGAACAACGAGAAGAACAAGAAGAACAACAACAAGAACAACAACAACAACAACTAGAACAAGAAGAACAACAAGAACACCAAGAACACCAAGAACAACAAGAACAACAAGAACAACAAGTACAACAAGAACAACAAGAACAACAAGAACAACAAGAGCAACAAGAACAACAAGAACAACAAGAACAACAAGAACAACGAGAACAACGAGAACAACGAACACAACGAGAACAACGAGAACAACGAGAACAACGAGAACAACGAGAATAACGAGAACAACAAGAACAACCAGAACAGCAAGAAGAACAACCAGAACAACAAGAACAAAGAGAAGAACAAGAAGAACAACAAGAACAACAAGAACAACAAGAACAACAAGAACAACAAGAACAACAAGAACAACAAGAACAACAAGAACAACAAGAACAACAAGAACAACAAGAACAACAAGGACAACAACAACAACAAGAAGAACAACAAGAACAACATGAACAGAAAGAACAGCAAGAACAACAAGAACAACAAGAGCAACAAGAACAACAAGAACAACAACAACAACAAGAACAACAAGAACAACAGGAACAACAAGAACAATAAGAACAACAAGAGCAACAAGAACAAGAACAGCAAGAACAACAACAACAACAAGAACAACATGAACAACAAGAACAACAAGAACAACAAGAACAACAAGAACAACAAGAACAACAAGAACAACAAGAACAACAAGAACAACGAGAACAACGAGAACAACAAGAACAACAAGATCAACAAGAACAACAAGAACAACAAGAACTACAACAACAACAAGGACAACAACAACAACTACAACAAGAACAGCAAGAACAACAACAACAACAAGAACAACAAGAACAACAAGAACAACAACAACAAGTACAACAAGAACAACAAGAACAACAAGAACAACAAGAACAACAAGAACAACAAGAACAACAAGAACAACAAGAACAACAAGAACAACAAGTACAACAAGAACAACAAGAGCAACAAGAACAACAAGAACAACAAGAACAACAAGAACAACAAGAACAACAAGTACAACAAGAACAACAAGAACAACAAGAACAACAAGAGCAACAAGAACAACAAGAACAACAAGAACAACAAGAACAACGAGAACAACGAGAACAACGAACACAACGAGAACAACGAGAACAACGAGAACAACGAGAACAACGAGAATAACGAGAACAACAAGAACAACCAGAACAGCAAGAAGAACAACCAGAACAACAAGAACAAAGAGAAGAACAAGAAGAACAACAACAAGAACAACAACAAGAACAACAAGAACAACAAGAACAACAAGAACTACAAGAACAACAAGAACAACAAGAACAACAAGAACAACAAGAACAACAAGAACAACAAGAACAACAAGAACAACAAGAACAACAAGAACAACAAGAACAACAAGAACAACAAGAACAACAAGAACAACAAGAACAACAAGAACAACAAGAACAACAAGAACAACAAGAACAACAAGAACAACAAGAACAACAAGAACAACAAGAACAACAAGAACAACAAGAACAACAAGAACAACAAGAACAACAAGAACAACAAGAACAACAAGAACAACAAGAGCAACAAGAACAAGAACAGCAAGAACAACAAGAACCACAAGAAAAACAAGAACAACGAGAACAACAAGAGCGAAAAGAACAACAAGAACAACGAGAAAAACGAGAACAACGAGAACAACGAGAACAACAACAAGAACAACAACAACAACAACAACAACAACAACAACAACTAGAACAACAAGAACAACAAGAACACCAAGAACAAAAAGAACAACAAGAACAACAAGAACAACAAGAACATCAAGAACAACAACAACATGAACAACAACAACATCAACAACCAGAACAACAACAACAACAACAACAAGAACAAAAAGGACAACAACAACATGAACAACAAGAACATCAACAACCAGAACAACAAGAACAACAAGAGCAACGAGAGCAACAAGAGCAACAAGAGCAACAAGAGCAACAAGGGCAACAAGAGCAACAAGAGCAACAAGAGCAACAAGAGCAACAAGAACAACAAGAACAACAAGATCAACAAGAACAACAAGAGCAACAAGAACAACGAGAACAACGAGAACAACGAGAACAACGAGAACAACGAGAACAACGAGAACAACAAGAACAACCAGAACAGCAAGAAGAACAACAAGAACAACAAGAACAACAAGAACAACAAGATCAACAAAAACAACATGAACAACAAGAACGACAAGAACAACAAGAACTACAACAATAACAAGGACAGCAACAACAACTACAACAAGAACAGCAAGTACAACAACAACAACAAGAACAACGACAAGAACAACAAGAACAACAAGATCAACAAAAACAACATCTACAACAAGAACAGCAAGAACAACAACAACAACAAGAACAAAAAGAACAGAAAGAACAACAAGGACAACAAGAACAAGAACAGCAAGAGCAACAACAACAAGAACCGCATGAACAACAACAACAAGAACAACAAGAACAACAACAAGAACAACGAGAGCAACAAGAACAACAAGAGCAACAAGAACAACAAGAACAACAAGATCAACAAGAACAACAAGCACAACAAGAACAACAAGGACAACAACAACAAGAACAACAAGGACAACAACAACAAGGACAACTAGAACAACAACAAGAAGAACAACAAGAACAACATGAACAGCAAAAACAACAAGAACAACAAGAACAACAAGAACAACAAGAACAACAAGAACAACAAGAACAACAAGAACAACAAGAACAACAAGAACAACAAGAACAACAAGAACAACAAGAACAACAAGAACAACAAGAACAACAAGAACAACAAGAACAACAAGAACAACAAGAACAACAAGAACAACAAGAACAACAAGAACAACAAGGACAACAAGAACAACAAGAAGAACGAGAACAACAAGAACATCAAGATCAACAAAAACAACAAGAACAACAAGAACAACAAGAACAACAAGAACAACAAGAACAACAAGAACTACAACAATAACAAGGACAGCAACAACAACTACAACAAGAACAGCAAGAACAACAACAACAACAACAAGAACAACAACAAGAACAACAAGAACAACAAGATCAACAAAAACAACATCTACAACAAGAACAGCAAGAACAACAACAACAACAACAAGAACAACAAGAACAGAAAGAACAGCAAGAGCAACAACAACAAGAACCGCATGAACAACAACAACAAGAACAACAAGAACAACAACAAGAACAACAAGAGCAACAAGAACAACAAGAGCAACAAGAACAACAAGAACAACAAGATCAACAAGAACAACAAGCACAACAAGAACAACAAGGACAACAACAACAAGAACAACAAGGACAACAACAAAAAGGACAACTAGAACAACAACAAGAAGAACAACATGAACAGCAAGAACAACAAGAACATCAAGAACAACAAGGACAACAAGAACAACAAGAACAACAAGAACAACAAGATCAACAAGAACAACAAGCACAACAAGAACAACAAGGACAACAACAACAAGAACAACAAGGACAACAACAAAAAGGACAACTAGAACAACAACAAGAAGAACAACAAGAACAACATGAACAGCAAGAACAACAAGAACAACAAGAACAACAAGAACAACAAGAACAACAAGAACAACAAGAACAACAAGAACAACAAGAACAACAAGAACAACAAGAACAACAAGGACAACAAGAACAACAAGAAGAACGAGAACAACAAGAACAACAAGATCAACAAAAACAACAAGAACAACAAGAACAACAAGAACAACAAGAACAACAAGAACAACAAGAACAACAAGAACAACAAGAACTACAACAATAACAAGGACAGCAACAACAACTACAACAAGAACAGCAAGAACAACAACAACAACAACAACAAAAACAACAACAAGAACAACAAGAACAACAAGATCAACAAAAACAACATCTACAACAAGAACAGCAAGAACAACAACAACAACAACAAGAACAACAAGAACAGAGAGAACAACAAGGACAACAAGAACAAGAACAGCAAGAGCAACAACAACAAGAACCGCATGAACAACAACAACAAGAACAACAAGAACAACAACAAGAACAACAAGAGCAACAAGAACAACAAGAGCAACAAGAACAACAAGAACAACAAGATCAACAAGAACAACAAGCACAACAAGAACAACAAGGACAACAACAACAAGAACAACAAGGACAACAACAAAAAGGACAACTAGAACAACAACAAGAAGAACAACAAGAACAACATGAACAGCAAGAACAACAAGAACAACAAGAACAACAAGGACAACAAGAACAACAAGAACAACAAGAACAACAAGAACAACAAGATCAACAAAAACAACAAGAACAACAAGAACAACAAGAACAACAAGAACTACAACAATAACAAGGACAGCAACAACAACTACAACAAGAACAGCAAGAACAACAACAACAACAACAAGAACAACAACAACAACAAGAACAACAACAAGAACAACAACAAGAACAACAACAAGAACAACAAGAACAACAAGATCAACAAAAACAACATCTACAACAAGAACAGCAAGAACAACAACAACAACAAGAACAACAAGAACAGAAAGAACAACAAGGACAACAAGAACAAGAACAGCAAGAGCAACAACAACAAGAACCGCATGAACAACAACAACAAGAACAACAAGAACAACAACAAGAACAACAAGAGCAACAAGAACAACAAGAGCAACAAGAACAACAAGAACAACAAGATCAACAAGAACAACAAGCACAACAACAACAACAAGGACAACAACAACAAGAACAACAAGGACAACTAGAACAACAACAAGAAGAACAACAAGAACAACATGAACAGCAAAAACAACAAGAACAACAAGAACAACAAGAACAACAAGAACAACAAGAACAACAAGAACAACAAGAACAACAAGAACAACAAGAACAACAAGAACAACAAGAACAACAAGAACAACAAGAACAACAAGAACAACAAGAACAACAAGAACAACAAGAACAACAAGAACAACAAGAACAACAAGAACAACAAGAACAACTAGAACAACAAGTACAACAAGAACAACAAGAACAACAAGAACAACAAGAACAACAAGAACAACAAGAACAACAAGAACAACAAGAACAACAAGAACAACAAGAACAACAAGAACTACAAGAACAACAAGAACAACAAGAACAACAAGAACAACAAGAACAACAAGGACAACAACAACAACAAGAAGAACAACAAGAACAACATGAACAGAAAGAACAGCAAGAACAACAAGAACAACAAGAGCAACAAGAACAACAAGAACAAGAACAGGAAGAACAACAACAACAAGAACAACAAAAACAAGAACAACAACAAGAACAACACGAACAACAACAAGAACAACAACAACAACAAGAACAACAAGAACAACAGGAACAACAAGAACAATAAGAACAACAAGAGCAACAAGAACAAGAACAGCAAGAACAACAACAACAACAACAACAACAAGAACAACATGAACAACAAGAACAACAAGAACAACAAGAACAACAAGAACAACAAGAACAACAAGAACAACGAGAACAACGAGAACAACAAGAACAACAAGATCAACAAGAACAACAAGAACAACAAGAACAACAAGATCAACAAGAACAACAAGAACAACAAGAACAACAAGAACAACAAGAACTACAACAACAACAAGGACAACAAGAACAACAAGAACAACAACAAGTACAACAAGAACAACAACAACAACAAGAACAACAAGAACAACAAGAACAACAAGAACAACAACAAGTACAACAAGAACAACAAGAACAACAAGAACAACAAGAACAACAAGAACAACAAGAACAACAAGAACAACAAGAACAACAAGAACAACAAGTACAACAAGAACAACAAGAGCAACAAGAACAACAAGAACAACAAGAACAACAAGAACAACAAGAACAACAAGAACAACGAGAACAACGAGAACAACGAGCACAACGAGAACAACGAGAACAACGAGAACAACGAGAACAACGAGAACAACGAGAATAACGAGAACAACAAGAACAACCAGAACAGCAAGAAGAACAACCAGAACAACAAGAACAACGAGGAGAACAAGAAGAACAACAACAAGAACAACAACAACAACAACTAGAACAAGAAGAACAACAAGAACACCAAGAACACCAAGAACAACAAGAACAACAAGAACAACAAGTACAACAAGAACAACAAGAACAACAAGAGCAACAAGAACAAGAACAGCAAGAACAACAAGAACCACAAGAAAAACAAGAACAACGAGAACAACGAGAACAACGAGAACAACGAGAACAACGAGGACAAAGAGAACAACGAGAACAACGAGAACAACAAGAACAACAAGAACAACAAGAACAACAAGAACAAGAACAGGAAGAACAACAACAACAACAAGAACAACAAAAACAAGAACAACAACAAGAACAACAACAACAACAAGAACAACAAGAACAACAAGAACAACAAGAACAACAACAAAAACAAGAACAACAACAAGAACAACACGAACAACAACAACAACAAGAACAACGAAAACAAGAACAACAACAAGAACAACAACAACAACAAGAACAACAAGAACAACAAGAACAACAAGAACAACAACAAAAACAAGAACAACAACAAGAACAACACGAACAACAACAAGAGCAACAACAACAACAAGAACAACAAGAACAACAAGAACAACAAGATCAACAAGAACAACAAGCACAACAACAACAACAAGGACAACAACAACAAGAACAACAAGGACAACAACAACAAGGACAACTAGAACAACAACAAGAAGAACAACAAGAACAACATGAACAGCAAAAACAACAAGAACAACAAGAACAACAAGAACAACAAGAACAACAAGAACAACAAGAACAACAAGAACAACAAGAACAACAAGAACAACAAGAACAACAAGAACAACAAGAACAACAAGAACAACAAGAACAACAAGAACAACAAGAACAACAAGAACAACAAGAACAACAAGAACAACTAGAACAACAAGTACAACAAGAACAACAAGAACAACAAGAACAACAAGAACAACAAGAACAACAAGAACAACAAGAACAACAAGAACAACAAGAACAACAAGAACAACAAGAACAACAAGAACAACAAGAACAACAAGAACAACAAGAACAACAAGGACAACAACAACAACAAGAAGAACAACAAGAACAACATGAACGAGAAAGAACAGCAAGAACAACAAGAACAATAAGAGCAACAAGAACAACAAGAACAAGAACAGGAAGAACAACAACAACAACAAGAACAACAAAAACAAGAACAACAACAAGAACAACACGAACAACAACAAGAACAACAACAACAACAAGAACAACAAGAACAACAGGAACAACAAGAACAACAAGAACAACAAGAGCAACAAGAACAAGAACAGCAAGAACAACAACAACAACAACAACAACAACAACAAGAACAACATGAACAACAAGAACAACAAGAACAACAAGAACAACAAGAACAACAAGAACAACAAGAACAACGAGAACAACGAGAACAACAAGAACAACAAGATCAACAAGATCAACAAGAACAACAAGAACAACAAGAACAACAAGAACAACAAGAACAACAAGAACAACAAGAACAACAAGAACAACAAGAACAACAAGAACAACAAGAACAACGAGAACAACGAGAACAACGAGCACAACGAGAACAACGAGAACAACGAGAACAACGAGAACAACGAGAATAACGAGAACAACAAGAACAACCAGAACAGCAAGAAGAACAACCAGAACAACAAGAACAACGAGAAGAACAAGAAGAACAACAACAAGAACAACAACAACAACAACTAGAACAAGAAGAACAACAAGAACACCAAGAACACCAAGAACAACAAGAACAACAAGAACAACAACAAAAACAAGAACAACAACAACAACAACACGAACAACAACAAGAGCAACAACAACAACAAGAACAACAAGAACAACAAGAACAACAAGATCAACAAGAACAACAAGCACAACAACAACAACAAGGACAACAACAACAAGAACAACAGGGACAACAACAACAAGGACAACTAGAACAACAACAAGAAGAGCAACAAGAACAACATGAACAGCAAAAACAACAAGAACAACAAGAACAACAAGAGCAACAAGAACAACAAGAACAACAAGAACAAGAACAACAAGAACAACAAGAACAACAAGAACAACAAGAACAACAAGAACAACAAGAACAACAAGAACAACAAGAACAACAAGAACAACTAGAACAACAAGTACAACAAGAACAACAAGAACAACAAGAACAACAAGAACAACAAGAACAACAAGAACAACAAGAACAACAAGAACAACAAGAACAACAAGAACAACAAGAACAACAAGAACAACAAGAACAACAAGAACAACAAGAACAACAAGAACAACAAGGACAACAACAACAACAAGAACAACAAGGACAACAACAACAACAAGAAGAACAACAAGAACAACATGAACAGAAAGAACAGCAAGAACAACAAGAACAACAAGAGCAACAAGAACAACAAGAACAAGAACAGGAAGAACAACAACAACAACAAGAACAACAAAAACAAGAACAACAACAAGAACAACACGAACAACAACAAGAACAACAACAACAACGAGAACAACGAGAACAACGAGAACAACGAGGACAAAGAGAACAACGAGAACAACGAGAACAACAAGAACAACAAGAACAACAAGAACAACAAGAACAAGAACAGGAAGAACAACAACAACAACAAGAACAACAAAAACGAGAACAACAACAAGAACAACAACAACAACAAGAACAACAAGAACAACAAGAACAACAAGAACAACAAGAACAACAACAAAAACAAGAACAACAACAAGAACAACACGAACAACAACAAGAGCAACAACAACAACAAGAACAACAAGAACAACAAGAACAACAAGATCAACAAGAACAACAAGCACAACAACAACAACAAGGACAACAACAACAAGAACAACAAGGACAACAACAGCAAGGACAACTAGAACAACAACAAGAAGAACAACAAGAACAACATGAACTGCAAAAACAACAAGAACAACAAGAGCAACAAGAACAAGAACAGCAAGAACAACAAGAACCACAAGAAAAACAAGAACAACGAGAACAACGAGAACAACGAGAACAACGAGAACAACGAGGACAAAGAGAACAACGAGAACAACGAGAACAACAAGAACAACAAGAACAACAAGAACAACAAGAACAACAAGAACAACAAGAACAACAAGAACAACAAGTACAACAAGAACAACAAGAGCAACAAGAACAACAAGAACAACAAGAACACAAGAACAACAAGAACAACAAGAACAACAAGAACAACAAGAACAACAAGAACAACAAGAACAACAAGAACAACAAGAACAACAAGAACAACAAGAACAACGAGAACAACGAGAACAACGAGCACAACGAGAACAACGAGAACAACGAGAACAACGAGAACAACGAGAACAACGAGAATAACGAGAACAACAAGAACAACCAGAACAGCAAGAAGAACAACCAGAACAACAAGAACAACGAGAAGAACAAGAAGAACAACAACAAGAACAACAACAACAACAACTAGAACAAGAAGAACAACAAGAACACCAAGAACACCAAGAACAACAAGAACAACAAGAACAACAAGTACAACAAGAACAACAAGAGCAACAAGAACAAGAACAGCAAGAACAACAAGAACCACAAGAAAAACAAGAACAACGAGAACAACGAGAACAACGAGAACAACGAGAACAACGAGGACAAAGAGAACAACGAGAACAACGAGAACAACAAGAACAACAAGAACAACAAGAACAACAAGAACAAGAACAGGAAGAACAACAACAACAACAAGAACAACAAAAACAAGAACAACAACAAGAACAACAACAACAACAAGAACAACAAGAACAACAAGAACAACAAGAACAACAAGAACAACAACAAAAACAAGAACAACAACAAGAACAACACGAACAACAACAACAACAAGAACAACAAAAACAAGAACAACAACAAGAACAACAACAACAACAAGAACAACAAGAACAACAAGAACAACAACAAAAACAAGAACAACAACAAGAACAACACGAACAACAACAAGAGCAACAACAACAACAAGAACAACAAGAACAACAAGAACAACAAGATCAACAAGAACAACAAGCACAACAACAACAAGAACAACAGGGACAACAACAACAAGGACAACTAGAACAACAACAAGAAGAACAACAAGAACAACATGAACAGCAAAAACAACAAGAACAACAAGAACAACAAGAACAACAAGAACAACAAGAACAACAAGAACAACAAGAACAACAAGAACAACAAGAACAACAAGAACAACAAGAACAACAAGAACAACAAGAACAACAAGAACAACAAGAACAACAAGAACAACAAGAACAACAAGAACAACAAGAACAACAAGAACAACAAGAACAACAAGAACAACAAGAACAACAAGAACAACTAGAACAACAAGTACAACAAGAACAACAAGAACAACAAGAACAACAAGAACAACAAGAACAACAAGAACAACAAGAACAACAAGAACAACAAGAACAACAAGAACAACAAGAACAACAAGAACAACAAGAACAACAAGAACAACAAGAACAACAAGAACAACAAGAACAACAAGGACAACAACAACAACAAGAAGAACAACAAGAACAACATGAACAGAAAGAACAGCAAGAACAACAAGAACAACAAGAGCAACAAGAACAACAAGAACAAGAACAGGAAGAACAACAACAACAACAAGAACAACAAAAACAAGAACAACAACAAGAACAACACGAACAACAACAAGAACAACAACAACAACAAGAACAACAAGAACAACAGGAACAACAAGAACAACAAGAACAACAAGAGCAACAAGAACAAGAACAGCAAGAACAACAACAACAACAACAACAACAAGAACAACATGAACAACAAGAACAACAAGAACAACAAGAACAACAAGAACAACAAGAACAACAAGAACAACAAGAACAACGAGAACAACGAGAACAACAAGAACAACAAGATCAACAAGAACAACAAGAACAACAAGAACTACAACAACAACAAGGACAACAACAACAACTACAACAAGAACAGCAAGAACAACAACTACAACAAGAACAGCAAGAACAACAAGAACAACGAGAACAACGAGAACAACGAGCACAACGAGAACAACGAGAACAACGAGAACAACAAGAACAACAAGAACAACAAGAACAACAAGAACAACAAGAACAACAAGAACAACAAGAACAACAAGAACAACAAGAACAACAAGAACAACAAGAACAACAAGAACAACAAGAACAACAAGAACAACGAGAACAACGAGAACAACGAGCACAACGAGAACAACGAGAACAACGAGAACAACGAGAACAACGAGAATAACGAGAACAACAAGAACAACCAGAACAGCAAGAAGAACAACCAGAACAACAAGAACAACGAGAAGAACAAGAAGAACAACAACAAGAACAACAACAACAACAACTAGAACAAGAAGAACAACAAGAACACCAAGAACACCAAGAACAACAAGAACAACAAGAACAACAAGAACAACAACAAAAACAAGAACAACAACAACAACAACACGAACAACAACAAGAGCAACAACAACAACAAGAACAACAAGAACAACAAGAACAACAAGATCAACAAGAACAACAAGCACAACAACAACAACAAGGACAACAACAACAAGAACAACAGGGACAACAACAACAAGGACAACTAGAACAACAACAAGAAGAACAACAAGAACAACATGAACAGCAAAAACAACAAGAACAACAAGAACAACAAGAACAACAAGAACAACAAGAACAACAAGAACAACAAGAACAACAAGAACAACAAGAACAACAAGAACAACAAGAACAACAAGAACAACAAGAACAACAAGAACAACAAGAACAACAAGAACAACAAGAACAACTAGATCAACAAGTACAACAAGAACAACAAGAACAACAAGAACAACAAGAACAACAAGAACAACAAGAACAACAAGAACAACAAGAACAACAAGAACAACAAGAACAACAAGAACAACAAGAACAACAAGAACAACAAGAACAACAAGAACAACAAGGACAACAACAACAACAAGAACAACAAGGACAACAACAACAACAAGAAGAACAACAAGAACAACATGAACAGAAAGAACAGCAAGAACAACAAGAACAACAAGAGCAACAAGAACAACAAGAACAAGAACAGGAAGAACAACAACAACAACAAGAACAACAAAAACAAGAACAACAACAAGAACAACACGAACAACAACAAGAACAACAACAACAACGAGAACAACGAGAACAACGAGAACAACGAGGACAAAGAGAACAACGAGAACAACGAGAACAACAAGAACAACAAGAACAACAAGAACAACAAGAACAAGAACAGGAAGAACAACAACAACAACAAGAACAACAAAAACGAGAACAACAACAAGAACAACAACAACAACAAGAACAACAAGAACAACAAGAACAACAAGAACAACAAGAACAACAACAAAAACAAGAACAACAACAAGAACAACACGAACAACAACAAGAGCAACAACAACAACAAGAACAACAAGAACAACAAGAACAACAAGATCAACAAGAACAACAAGCACAACAACAACAACAAGGACAACAACAGCAAGGACAACTAGAACAACAACAAGAAGAACAACAAGAACAACATGAACAGCAAAAACAACAAGAACAACAAGAACAACAAGAACAACAAGAACAACAAGAACAACAAGAACAACAAGAACAACAAGAACAACAAGAACAACAAGAACAACAAGAACAACAAGAACAACAAGAACAACAAGAACAACAAGAACAACAAGAACAACAAGAACAACAAGAACAACAAGAACAACAAGAACAACAAGAACAACTAGAACAACAAGTACAACAAGAACAACAAGAACAACAAGAACAACAAGAACAACAAGAACAACAAGAACAACAAGAACAACAAGAACAACAAGAACAACAAGAACAACAAGAACAACAAGAACAACAAGAACAACAAGGACAACAACAACAACAAGAAGAACAACAAGAACAACAAGAACAACAAGAGCAACAAGAACAAGAACAGCAAGAACAACAAGAACCACAAGAAAAACAAGAACAACGAGAACAACAAGAGCGAAAAGAACAACAAGAACAACGAGAAAAACGAGAACAACGAGAACAACGAGAACAACAACAAGAACAACAACAACAACAACAACAACAACAACAACAACTAGAACAACAAGAACAACAAGAACACCAAGAACAAAAAGGACAACAAGAACAACAAGAACAACAAGAACATCAAGAACAACAACAACATGAACAACAACAACATCAACAACCAGAACAACAACAACAACAACAACAAGAACAAAAAGGACAACAACAACATGAACAACAAGAACATCAACAACCAGAACAACAAGAACAACAAGAGCAACAAGAGCAACAAGAGCAACAAGAGCAACAAGAGCAACAAGGGCAACAAGAGCAACAAGAGCAACAAGAGCAACAAGAGCAACAAGAGCAACAAGAACAACAAGAACAACAAGATCAACAAGAACAACGAGAACAACGAGAACAACGAGAACAACGAGAACAACGAGAACAACAAGAACAACCAGAACAGCAAGAAGAACAAAAAGAACAACAAGAACAACAAGAACAACAAGATCAACAAAAACAACATGAACAACAAGAACTACAACAATAACAAGGACAGCAACAACAACTACAACAAGAACAGCAAGAACAACAACAACAACAAGAACAACAACAAGAACAACAAGAACAACAAGATCAACAAAAACAATATCTACAACAAGAACAGCAAGAACAACAACAACAACAAGAACAAAAAGAACAGAAAGAACAACAAGGACAACAAGAACAAGAACAGCAAGAGCAACAACAACAAGAACCGCATGAACAACAACAACAAGAACAACAAGAACAACAACAAGAACAACGAGAGCAACAAGAACAACAAGAGCAACAAGAACAACAAGAACAACAAGATCAACAAGAACAACAAGCACAACAAGAACAACAAGGACAACAACAACAAGAACAACAATGACAACAACAACAAGGACAACTAGAACAACAACAAGAAGAACAACAAGAACAACATGAACAGCAAACACAACAAGAACAACAAGAACAACAAGAACAACAAGAACAACAAGAACAACAAGAACAACAAGAACAACAAGAACAACAAGAACAACAAGAACAACAAGAACAACAAGAACAACAAGAACAACAAGAACAACAAGAACAACAAGAACAACAAGAACAACAAGAACAACAAGAACAACAAGGACAACAAGAACAACAAGAAGAACGAGAACAACAAGAACAACAAGATCAACAAAAACAACAAGAACAACAAGAACAACAAGAACAACAAGAACAACAAGAACAACAAGAACAACAAGAACTACAACAATAACAAGGACAGCAACAACAACTACAACAAGAACAGCAAGAACAACAACAACAACAACAAGAACAACAACAAGAACAACAAGAACAACAAGATCAACAAAAACAACATCTACAACAAGAACAGCAAGAACAACAACAACAACAACAAGAACAACAAGAACAGAAAGAACAACAAGGACAACAAGAACAAGAACAGCAAGAGCAACAACAACAAGAACCGCATGAACAACAACAACAAGAACAACAAGAACAACAACAAGAACAACAAGAGCAACAAGAACAACAAGAGCAACAAGAACAACAAGAACAACAAGATCAACAAGAACAACAAGCACAACAAGAACAACAAGGACAACAACAACAAGAACAACAAGGACAACAACAAAAAGGACAACTAGAACAACAACAAGAAGAACAACAAGAACAACATGAACAGCAAGAACAACAAGAACAACAAGAACAACAAGGACAACAAGAACAACAAGAACAACAAGAACAACAAGAACAACAAGATCAACAAAAACAACAAGAACAACAGAACAACAAGAACAACAAGAACAACAAGAACTACAACAATAACAAGGACAGCAACAACAACTACAACAAGAACAGCAAGAACAACAACAACAACAACAAGAACAACAACAACAACAAGAACAACAACAAGAACAACAACAAGAACAACAAGAACAACAAGATCAACAAAAACAACATCTACAACAAGAACAGCAAGAACAACAACAACAACAAGAACAACAAGAACAGAAAGAACAACAAGGACAACAAGAACAAGAACAGCAAGAGCAACAACAACAAGAACCGCATGAACAACAACAACAAGAACAACAAGAACAACAACAAGAACAACAAGAGCAACAAGAACAACAAGAGCAACAAGAACAACAAGAACAACAAGATCAACAAGAACAACAAGCACAACAACAACAACAAGGACAACTAGAACAACAACAAGAAGAACAACAAGAACAACATGAACAGCAAAAACAACAAGAACAACAAGAACAACAAGAACAACAAGAACAACAAGAACAACAAGAACAACAAGAACAACAAGAACAACAAGAACAACAAGAACAACAAGAACAACAAGAACAACAAGAACAACAAGAACAACAAGAACAACAAGAACAACAAGAACAACAAGAACAACAAGAACAACAAGAACAACAAGAACAACAAGAACAACAAGAACAACAAGAACAACAAGAACAACAAGAACAACAAGAACAACAAGAACAACAAGAACAACGAGAACAACGAGATCAACAAGAACAACAAGATCAACAAGAACAACAAGAACAACAAGAACTACAACAACAACAAGGACAACAACAACAACTACAACAAGAACAGCAAGAACAACAACAACAACAAGAACAACAAGAACAACAAGAACAACAACAACAAGTACAACAAGAACAACAAGAACAACAAGAACAACAAGAACAACAAGAACAACAAGAACAACAAGAACAACAAGAACAACAAGAACAACAAGTACAACAAGAACAACAAGGACAACAAGAACAACAAGAACAACAAGAACAACAAGAACAACAAGAACAACAAGAACAACAAGAACAACAAGAACAACAAGAACAACGAGAACAACGAGAACAACGAGCACAACGAGAACAACGAGAACAACGAGAACAACGAGAACAACGAGAACAACGAGAACAACGAGAATAACGAGAACAACAAGAACAACCAGAACAACAAGAACAACGAGAAGAACAAGAAGAACAACAACAAGAACAACAACAACAACAACTAGAACAAGAAGAACAACAAGAACACCAAGAACACCAAGAACAACAAGAACAACAAGAACAACAAGTACAACAAGAACAACAAGAACAACAAGAACAACAAGAGCAACAAGAACAAGAACAGCAAGAACAACAAGAACCACAAGAAAAACAAGAACAACGAGAACAACGAGAACAACGAGAACAACGAGGACAAAGAGAACAACGAGAACAACGAGAACAACAAGAACAACAAGAACAACAAGAACAACAAGAACAAGAACAGGAAGAACAACAACAACAACAAGAACAACAAAAACAAGAACAACAACAAGAACAACAACAACAACAAGAACAACAAGAACAACAAGAACAACAAGAACAACAAGAACAACAAGAACAACAACAAAAACAAGAACAACAACAACACGAACAACAACAAGAGCAACAACAACAACAAGAACAACAAGAACAACAAGAACAACAAGAACAACAAGAACAACAAGAACAACAAGAACAACAAGAACAACAAGAACAACAAGAACAACAAGAACAACAAGAACAACAAGAACAACAAGAACAACAAGAACAACAAGAACAACAAGAACAACAAGAACAACAAGAACAACAAGAACAACAAGAACAACAAGAACAACAAGAACAACAAGAACAACTAGAACAACAAGTACAACAAGAACAACAAGAACAACAAGAACAACAAGAACAACAAGAACAACAAGAACAACAAGAACAACAAGAACAACAAGAACAACAAGAACAACAAGAACAACAAGAACAACAAGAACAACAAGAACAACAAGAACAACAAGAACAACAAGAACAACAAGAACAACAAGGACAACAACAACAACAAGAACAACAAGGACAGCAACAACAACAAGAAGAACAACAAGAACAACATGAACAGAAAGAACAGCAAGAACAACAAGAACAACAAGAGCAACAAGAACAACAAGAACAAGAACAGGAAGAACAACAACAACAACAAGAACAACAAAAACAAGAACAACAACAAGAACAACACGAACAACAACAAGAACAACAACAACAACAAGAACAACAAGAACAACAGGAACAACAAGAACAACAAGAACAACAAGAGCAACAAGAACAAGAACAACAAGAACAACAAGAGCAACAACAACAACAACAACAAGAACAACAAGAACAACAAGAACAACAAGAGCAACAAGAACAAGAACAGCAAGAACAACAAGAACCACAAGAAAAACAAGAACAACGAGAACAACGAGAACAACGAGAACAACGAGGACAAAGAGAACAACGAGAACAACGAGAACAACAAGAACAACAAGAACAACAAGAACAACAAGAACAACAAGAACAAGAACAGGAAGAACAACAACAACAACAAGAACAACAAAAACAAGAACAACAACAAGAACAACAACAACAACAAGAACAACAAGAACAACAAGAACAACAAGAACAACAACAAAAACAAGAACAACAACAAGAACAACACGAACAACAACAAGAGCAACAACAACAACAAGAACAACAAGAACAACAAGAACAACAAGATCAACAAGAACAACAAGCACAACAACAACAACAAGGACAACAACAACAAGAACAACAAGGACAACAAGAACAACAAGAACAACAAGAACAACAAGAACAACAAGAACAACAAGAACAACAAAAATAACAAGAACAACAAGAACAACAAGAACAACAAGAACAACAAGAACAACAAGAACAACAAGAACAACAAGAACAACAAGAACAACAAGAACAACAAGAACAACAAGAACAACTAGAACAACAAGTACAACAAGAACAACAAGAACAACAAGAACAACAAGAACAACAAGAACAACAAGAACAACAAGAACAACAAGAACAACAAGAACAACAAGAACAACAAGAACAACAAGAACAACAAGAACAACGAGAAAAACGAGTACAACGAGAACAACGAGATCTACAACAAGAACAACAACAACAACAACAACAACAACTAGAACAACAAGAACAACAAGAACACCAAGAACAAAAAGAACAACAAGATCAACAAGAACAACAAGAACAACAAGAACAACAAGAACAACAAGAACAACGAGAAAAACGAGAACAACGAGAACAACGAGAACAACAACAACAACAACAACAACAACAACAACAACAACAACAACAAGAACAAAAAGGACAACAACAACATGAACAACAAGAACATCAACAACCAGAACAACAAGAACAACAAGAGCAACAAGAGCAACAAGAGCAACAAGAGCAACAAGAGCAACAAGGGCAACAAGAGCAACAAGAGCAACAAGAGCAACAAGAGCAACAAGAACAACAAGAACAACAAGATCAACAAGAACAACAAGAGCAACAAGAACAACAAGAACAACAAGAACAACAAGAACAACAAGAACAACAAGAACAACAAGAACAACAAGAACAACAAGAACAACAAGAACAACAAGGACAACAACAACAACAAGAAGAACAACAAGAACAACATGAACAGAAAGAACAGCAAGAACAACAAGAACAACAAGAGCAACAAGAACAACAAGAACAAGAACAGGAAGAACAACAACAACAACAAGAACAACAAAAACAAGAACAACAACAAGAACAACACGAACAACAACAAGAACAACAACAACAACAAGAACAACAAGAACAACAGGAACAACAAGAACAACAAGAACAACAAGAGCAACAAGAACAACAAGAACAACAAGAACAACAAGAACAACAAGAACAACAAGAACAACAAGAACAACAAGAACAACAAGAACAACAAGAACAACAAGAACAACAAGAACAACAAGAACAACGAGAACAACGAGAACAACGAGAACAACGAGAACAACGAGAACGAGAACAACGAGAACAACGAGAACAACGAGAACGAGAACAACGAGAACAACGAGAACAACGAGAACAACAAGAACAACGAGAACAACGAGAACAACAACAAGAACAACAACAAGAACAACACGAACAACAACAAGAACAACAACAACAACAAGAACAACAAGAACAACAGGAACAACAAGAACAACAAGAACAACAAGAGCAACAAGAACAAGAACAGCAAGAACAACAAAAACAAGAACAACAAGAACAACAACAAGAACAACAAGAGCAACAAGAACAACAAGAGCGACAAGAACAACAAGAGCAACAAGAACAACAAGAACAACAAGAACAACAAGAACAACAAGAACAACAAGAACAACAAGAACAACAAGAACAACAAGAACAACAAGAACAACAAGAACAACAAGAACAACAAGAACAACGAGAACAACGAGAACAACGAGAACAACGAGAACAACGAGAACGAGAACAACGAGAACAACGAGAACAACGAGAACGAGAACAACGAGAACAACGAGAACAACGAGAACAACAAGAACAACGAGAACAACGAGAACAACAACAAGAACAACAACAACAACAACAACAACAACAACAAGAACAACAAGAACAGAAAGAACAACAAGGAGAACAAGAACAAGAACAGCAAGAGCAACAACAACAAGAACCACATGAACAACAACAACAAGAACAAAAGAACAACAACAACAACAGGAACAACAAGAACAACAAGAACAACAAGAACAACAAGAACAACAAGAAAAACAAGAACAAGAACAACAACATCAACCAGAACAACAACAACATGAACAACAAGAACAACAACAGCTACAACAACAACAAGGACAACAAGAACAACAAGAGCAAAAAGAACAACAAGAACAACGAGAACAACGAGAACAACGAGAACAACGAGAACAACGAGAACAACAACAAGAACAGCAACAACAACAACAACAACAACAACAACAACAACTAGAACAACAAGAACAACAAGAACACCAAGAACAAAAAGAACAACAAGAACAACAAGAACAACAAGACAACATGAACAGCAAGAACAACAAGAACAACAAGAGCAACAAGAACAACAAGAGCAACAATAACAACAAGAACAACAAGAACAACAAGAACAACAAGAACAACAAGAACAACAAGAACAACAAGAACAACAAGAACAACAAGAACAACAAGAACAACAAGAACAACAAGAACAACAAGATCAACAAGAACAACAAGAACAACAAGAAGAACAACAAGAACAACAAGAAGGAGAAGAAGAACAACAAGAAGAACAAGAAGAACAACAAGAACAACAACAAGAACAACAACAACAACAACTAGAACAACAAGAACAACAAGAACAACAAGATCAACAACAACATGAACAACAAGAACATCAACAACCAGAACAACAAGAACAACAACAGCAACAAGAGCAACAAAAGCAACAAGAGCAACAAGAACGACAAGAACAACAAGAGCAACAAGAACGACAAGAACAACAAGAACAACAAGATCAACAAGAGCAACAAGAGCAACAAGAACAACAAGAACAACAAGATCAACAAGAACAAGAACAGCAAGAAAAACAACAAAAACAACAACAAAAATAAGAACAACATCAAAAAACAAGAACAACAACATGAACAACCGGAACAACAAGAACAACAAGAACAACCAGAACAACAACAACAAGAACAACTAGAACAACAACAACAAGAACAACAAGAACAACAACAACAAGAACAACAACAACAACAAGGACAACAAGACAACATGAACAGCAAGAACAACAAGAACAACAAGAGCAACAAGAACAACAAGAGCAACAATAACAACAAGAACAACAAGAACAACAAGAACAACAAGAACAACAAGAACAACAAGAACAACAAGAACAACAAGAACAACAAGAACAACAAGAACAACAAGAACAACAAGAACAACAAGAACAACAAGAACAACAAGAACAACAAGAACAACAAGAACAACAAGAACAACAAGAACAACAAGAACAACAAGAACAACAAGAACAACAAGAACAACAAGAACAACAAGAACAACAAGAACAACAAGAACAACAAGAACAACGAGAATAACGAGAACAACGAGAACAACGAGAACAACGAGAACAACGAGAACAACGAGAACAACGAGAACGAGAACAACGAGAACAACGAGAACAACGAGAACAACAAGAACAACGAGAACAACGAGAACAACAACAAGAACAACAACAACAACAGCAACAACAACAACAACAACAACAACAACAACAACAACAAGAGCAGAAAGAACAACAAGGACAACTAGAACAAGAACAGCAAGAGCAACAACAACAAGAACCACATGAACAACAACAACAAGAACAACAAGAACAACAACAACAACAGGAACAACAAGAACAACAAGAACAACAAGAACAACAAGAACAACAAGAAAAACAAGAACAAGAACAACAACATCAACCAGAACAACAACAACATGAACAAAAAGAACAACAACAGCAACAACAACAACAAGGACAACAAGAACAACAAGAGCAAAAAGAACAACAAGAACAACGAGAACAACGAGAACAACGAGAACAACGAGAACAACAACAACAACAACAACAACAACAACAACAACTAGAACAACAAGAACAACAAGAACACCAAGAACAAAAAGAACAACAAGAACAACAAGAACAACAAGAACATCAAGAACAACAACAACATGAACAACAAGAACATCAACAACCAGAACAACAACAACAACAAGAACAAAAAGAACAACGACAACATGAACAACAAGAACATCAACAACCAGAACAACAAGAACAACAAGAGCAACAAGAGCAACAAGAGCAACAAGAGCAACAAGAGCAACAAGAGCAACAAGAGCAACAAGAGCAACAAGAACAACAAGAACAACAAGAACAACAAGAACAACAAGAACAACAAGAACAACAAGAACAACAAGATCAACAAGAACAACAAGAACAACAAGAACAACAAGAACAACAAGAACAACAAGATCAACAACAACATGAACAACAAGAACATCAACAACCAGAACAACAAGAACAACAACAGCAACAAGAGCAACAAAAGCAACAAGAGCAACAAGAACGACAAGAACAACAAGAACAACAAGATCAACAAGAGCAACAAGAGCAACAAGAACAACAAGAACAACAAGATCAACAAGAACAAGAACAGCAAGAAAAACAACAAAAACAACAACAAAAATAAGAACAACATCAAAAAACAAGAACAACAACATGAACAACCGGAACAACAAGAACAACAAGAACAACCAGAACAACAACAACAAGAACAACTAGAACAACAACAACAAGAACAACAAGAACAACAAGAACAACAAGAACAACAAGGACGACAAGACAACATGAACAGCAAGAACAACAAGAACAACAAGAACAACCGGAACAACAAGAACAACAAGAACAACCAGAACAACAACAACAAGGACAACTAGAACAACAACAAGAAGAACAACAAGAACAACAAGAACAACAAGAACAACAAGAACAACAAGAACAACAAGAACAACAAGATCAACAAGAACAACAAGAACAACAAGAACAACAAGAACAACAAGAACAACAAGAACAACAAGAACAACAAGAACAACAAGAACAACAAGAACAACAAGAACAACAAGAACAACAAGAACAACGAGACCAACGAGAACAACGAGAACAAAGAGAACAACGAGAACAACGAGAACAACAAGAACAACAAGAACAACAAGAACAACAAGAACAAGAACAGGAAGAACAACAACAACAACAAGAACAACAAGAACAAGAACAGGAAGAACAACAACAACAACAAGAACAACAAAAACAAGAACAACAACAAGAACAACACGAACAACAACAAGAACAACAACAACAACAAGAACAACAAGAACAACAAGAACAACAAGAACAACAAGAACAACAAGAACAACAAGAACAACAAGAACAACAAGAACAACAAGAACAACAAGAACAACAAGAACAACAAGAACAACAAGAACAACAAGAACAACAAGAACAACAACAAAAACAAGAACAACAACAAGAACAACACGAACAACAACAAGAACAACAACAACAACAAGAACAACAACAACAACAAGAACAACAAGAACAACAAGAACAACAAGAACAACAAGAACAACAAGAACAACAAGAACAACTAGAACAACAAGTACAACAAGAACAACAAGAACAACAAGAACAACAAGAACAACAAGAACAACAAGAACAACAAGAACAACAAGAACAACAAGAACAACAAGAACAACAAGAACAACAAGAACAACAAGAACAACAAGAACAACAAGAACAACAAGGACAACAAGAACAACAAGAAGAACAACAAGAACAACATGAACAGAAAGAACAGCAAGAACAACAAGAACAACAAGAGCAACAAGAACAACAAGAACAAGAACAGGAAGAACAACAACAACAACAAGAACAACAAAAACAAGAACAACAACAAGAACAACACGAACAACAACAAGAACAACAACAACAACAAGAACAACAAGAACAACAGGAACAACAAGAACAACAAGAACAACAAGAGCAACAAGAACAAGAACAGCAAGAACAACAACAACAACAACAACAAGAACAACATGAACAACAACAACAACAAGAACAACAAGAACAACAAGAACAACAAGAACAACAAGAACAACAAGAACAACAAGAACAACAAGAACAACAAGAACAACGAGAACAACGAGAACAACAAGAATAACAAGAACAACAAGGACAACCAGAACAGCAAGAAGAACAACAAGAACAACAAGAACAACAAGAACAACAAGATCAACAAAAACAACAAGAACAACAAGAACAACAAGAACAACAAGAACAACAAGATCAACAAAAACAACAAGAACAACAAGAACAACAAGAACAACAAGAACAACAAGAACTACAACAATAACAAGGACAACAACAACAACTACAACAAGAACAGCAAGAACAACAGCAACAACAAGAACAACAACAAGAACAACAAGAACAACAAGATCAACAAAAACAACAACTACAACAAGAACAGCAAGAACAACAACATCAACAAGAACAACAAGAACAGAAAGAACAACAAGGACAACAAGAACAAGAACTGCAAGAGCAACAACAACAAGAACCACATGAACAACAACAACAAGAACAACAAGAACAACAACAACAACAACAACAACAGGAACAACAAGAACCACAACGCCAAGAACAACAACAACAAGAACAACAAAAACAAGAACAACAAGAACAACAACAAGAACAACAAGAGCAACAAGAACAACAAGAGCGACAAGAACAACAAGAGCAACAAGAGCAACAAGAACAACAAGAACAACAAGAACAACAAGAACAACAAGAACAACAAGAACAACAAGAACAACAAGAACAACAAGAACAACAAGAACAACAAGAACAACGAGAATAACGAGAACAACGAGAACAACGAGAACAACGAGAACAACGAGAACGAGAACAACGAGAACGAGAACAACGAGAACAACGAGAACAACGAGAACAACAAGAACAACGAGAACAACGAGAACAACAACAAGAACAACAACAACAACAGCAACAACAACAACAACAACAACAACAACAACAAGAACAAAAAGAACAACAACAACATGAACAACAAGAACATCAACAACCAGAACAACAAGAACAACAAGAGCAACAAGAGCAACAAGAGCAACAAGAGCAACAAGAGCAACAAGAGCAACAAGAGCAACAAGAGCAACAAGAGCAACAAGAGCAACAAGAACAACAAGATCAACAAGAACAACAAGAGCAACAAGAACAACAAGAACAACAAGATCAACAAGAACAACAAGAACAACAAGAACAACAACAACAACAACAACAACAAGAACAACAAGAACAGAAAGAACAACAAGGACAAGAAGAACAAGAACAGCAAGAGCAACAACAACAAGAACCACATGAACAAAAAGAGCAACAAGAACAACGAGAACAACGAGAACAACGAGAACAAAGAGAACAACGAGAACAACGAGAACAACAAGAACAACAAGAACAACAAGAACAACAAGAACAAGAACAGGAAGAACAACAACAACAACAAGAACAACAAGAACAAGAACAGGAAGAGCAACAACAACAACAAGAACAACAAAAACAAGAACAACAACAAGAACAACACGAACAACAACAAGAACAACAACAACAACAAGAACAACAAGAACAACAAGAACAACAAGAACAACAAGAACAACAAGAACAACAAGAACAACAAGAACAACAAGAACAACAAGAACAACAAGAACAACAAGAACAACAAGAACAACAAGAACAACAAGATCAACAAGAACAAGAACAGCAAGAAAAACAACAAAAACAACAACAAAAATAAGAACAACATCAAAAAACAAGCACAACAACATGAACAACCGGAACAACAAGAACAACAAGAACAACCAGAACAACAACAACAAGAACAACTAGAACAAGAACAACAAGAACAACAAGAACAACAAGAACAACAAGAACAACAAGAACAACAAGGACAACAAGACAACATGAACAGCAAGAACAACAAGAACAACAAGAGCAACAAGAACAACAAGAGCAACAATAACAACAAGAACAACAAGAACAACAAGAACAACAAGAACAACAAGAACAACAAGAACAACAAGAACAACAAGAACAACAAGAACAACAAGAACAACAAGAACAACAAGAACAACAAGAACAACAAGGACAACAACAACAACAAGAAGAACAACAAGAACAACATGAACAGAAAGAACAGCAAGAACAACAAGAACAACAAGAGCAACAAGAACAACAAGAACAACAACAACAACAAGAACAACAAGAACAACAGGAACAACAAGAACAATAAGAACAACAAGAGCAACAAGAACAAGAACAGCAAGAACAACAACAACAACAAGAACAACATGAACAACAAGAACAACAAGAACAACAAGAACAACAAGAACAACAAGAACAACAAGAACAACAAGAACAACAAGAACAACGAGAACAACGAGAACAACAAGAACAACAAGATCAACAAGAACAACAAGAACAACAAGAACTACAACAACAACAAGGACAACAACAACAACTACAACAAGAACAGCAAGAACAACAACAACAACAAGAACAACAAGAACAACAAGAACAACAACAACAAGTACAACAAGAACAACAAGAACAACAAGAACAACAAGAACAACAAGAACAACAAGAACAACAAGAACAACAAGAACAACAAGTACAACAAGAACAACAAGAGCAACAAGAACAACAAGAACAACAAGAGCAACAAGAACAACAAGAACAACAAGATCAACAAGAACAACAAGCACAACAACAACAACAAGGACAACAACAACAAGAACAACAAGGACAACTAGAACAACAACAAGAAGAACAACAAGAACAACATGAACAGCAAAAACAACAAGAACAACAAGAACAACAAGAACAACAAGAACAACAAGAGCAACAAGAACAACAAGAACAACAAGAACAACAAGAACAACAAGAACAACAAGAACAACAAGAACAACAAGAACAACAAGAACAACTAGAACAACAAGTACAACAAGAACAACAAGAACAACAAGAACAACAAGAACAACAAGAACAACAAGAACAACAAGAACAACAAGAACAACAAGAACAACAAGAACAACAAGAACAACAAGAACAACAAGAACAACAAGAACAACAAGAACAACAAGAACAACAAGTACAACAAGAACAACAAGAGCAACAAGAACAACAAGAACAACAAGAGCAACAAGAACAACAAGAACAACAAGATCAACAAGAACAACAAGAACAACAACAACAACAAGAACAACAAGAACAACAGGAACAACAAGAACAATAAGAACAACAAGAGCAACAAGAACAAGAACAGCAAGAACAACAACAACAACAAGAACAACATGAACAACAAGAACAACAAGAACAACAAGAACAACAAGAACAACAAGAACAACAAGAACAACGAGAACAACGAGAACAACGAACACAACGAGAACAACGAGAACAACGAGAACAACGAGAATAACGAGAACAAGAAGAACAACAAGAAGACCAAGAACACCAAGAACAACAAGAACAACAAGAACAACAAGTACAACAAGAACAACAAGAACAACAAGAACAACAAGAGCAACAAGAACAAGAACAGCAAGAACAACAAGAACCACAAGAAAAACAAGAACAACGAGAACAACAAGAGCGAAAAGAACAACAAGAACAACGAGAAAAACGAGAACAACGAGAACAACGAGTACAACAACAAGAACAACAACAACAACAACAACAACAACAACAACAACAACTAGAACAACAAGAACAACAAGAACACCAAGAACAAAAAGAACAACAAGAACAACAAGAACAACAAGAACAACAAGAACAACAAGAACATCAAGAACAACAAGAACAACAAGTACAACAAGAACAACAAGAGCAACAAGAACAACAAGAACAACAAGAGCAACAAGAACAACAAGAACAACAAGATCAACAAGAACAACAAGCACAACAACAACAACAAGGACAACAACAACAAGAACAACAAGGACAACTAGAACAACAACAAGAAGAACAACAAGAACAACATGAACAGCAAAAACAACAAGAACAACAAGAACAACAAGAACAACAAGAACAACAAGAGCAACAAGAACAACAAGAACAACAAGAACAACAAGAACAACAAGAACAACAAGAACAACAAGAACAACAAGAACAACAAGAACAACTAGAACAACAAGTACAACAAGAACAACAAGAACAACAAGAACAACAAGAACAACAAGAACAACAAGAACAACAAGAACAACAAGAACAACAAGAACAACAAGAACAACAAGAACAACAAGAACAACAAGAACAACAAGAACAACAAGAACAACAAGAACAACAAGTACAACAAGAACAACAAGAGCAACAAGAACAACAAGAACAACAAGAGCAACAAGAACAACAAGAACAACAAGATCAACAAGAACAACAAGAACAACAACAACAACAAGAACAACAAGAACAACAGGAACAACAAGAACAATAAGAACAACAAGAGCAACAAGAACAAGAACAGCAAGAACAACAACAACAACAAGAACAACATGAACAACAAGAACAACAAGAACAACAAGAACAACAAGAACAACAAGAACAACAAGAACAACGAGAACAACGAGAACAACGAACACAACGAGAACAACGAGAACAACGAGAACAACGAGAATAACGAGAACAAGAAGAACAACAAGAAGACCAAGAACACCAAGAACAACAAGAACAACAAGAACAACAAGTACAACAAGAACAACAAGAACAACAAGAACAACAAGAGCAACAAGAACAAGAACAGCAAGAACAACAAGAACCACAAGAAAAACAAGAACAACGAGAACAACAAGAGCGAAAAGAACAACAAGAACAACGAGAAAAACGAGAACAACGAGAACAACGAGTACAACAACAAGAACAACAACAACAACAACAACAACAACAACAACAACAACTAGAACAACAAGAACAACAAGAACACCAAGAACAAAAAGAACAACAAGAACAACAAGAACAACAAGAACAACAAGAACAACAAGAACATCAAGAACAACAACAACATGAACAACAACAACATCAACAACCAGAACAACAACAACAACAACAACAAGAACAAAAAGGACAACAACAACATGAACAACAAGAACATCAACAACCAGAACAACAAGAACAACAAGAGCAACAAGAGCAACAAGAGCAACAAGAGCAACAAGAGCAACAAGGGCAACAAGAGCAACAAGAACAACAAGAACATCAAGAACAACAACAACATGAACAACAACAACATCAACAACCAGAACAACAACAACAACAACAACAAGAACAAAAAGGACAACAACAACATGAACAACAAGAACATCAACAACCAGAACAACAAGAACAACAAGGACAACAACAAAAAGGACAACTAGAACAACAACAAGAAGAACAACAAGAACAACATGAACAGCAAGAACAACAAGAACAACAAGAACAACAAGGACAACAAGAACAACAAGAACAACAAGAACAACAAGAACAACAAGATCAACAAAAACAACAAGAACAACAAGAACAACAAGAACAACAAGAACTACAACAATAACAAGGACAGCAACAACAACTACAACAAGAACAGCAAGAACAACAACAACAACAACAAGAACAACAACAACAACAAGAACAACAACAAGAACAACAACAAGAACAACAAGAACAACAAGATCAACAAAAACAACATCTACAACAAGAACAGCAAGAACAACAACAACAACAAGAACAACAAGAACAGAAAGAACAACAAGGACAACAAGAACAAGAACAGCAAGAGCAACAACAACAAGAACCGCATGAACAACAACAACAAGAACAACAAGAACAACAACAAGAACAACAAGAGCAACAAGAACAACAAGAGCAACAAGAACAACAAGAACAACAAGATCAACAAGAACAACAAGCACAACAACAACAACAAGGACAACAACAACAAGAACAACAAGGACAACTAGAACAACAACAAGAAGAACAACAAGAACAACATGAACAGCAAAAACAACAAGAACAACAAGAACAACAAGAACAACAAGAGCAACAAGAACAACAAGAACAACAAGAACAACAAGAACAACAAGAACAACAAGAACAACTAGAACAACAAGTACAACAAGAACAACAAGAACAACAAGAACAACAAGAACAACAAGAACAACAAGAACAACAAGAACAACAAGAACAACAAGAACAACAAGAACAACAAGAACAACAAGAACAACAAGAACAACAAGAACAACAAGGACAACAACAACAACAAGAAGAACAACAAGAACAACATGAACAGAAAGAACAGCAAGAACAACAAGAACAACAAGAGCAACAAGAACAACAAGAACAACAACAACAACAAGAACAACAAGAACAACAGGAACAACAAGAACAATAAGAACAACAAGAGCAACAAGAACAAGAACAGCAAGAACAACAACAACAACAAGAACAACAACAACAACAAGAACAACAAGAACAACAAGAACAACAAGAACAACAAGAACAACAAGAACAACAAGAACAACAAGAACAACAAGAACAACAAGAACAACGAGAACAACGAGAACAACAAGAACAACAAGATCAACAAGAACAACAAGAACAACAAGAACTACAACAACAACAAGGACAACAACAACAACTACAACAAGAACAGCAAGAACAACAACAACAACAAGAACAACAAGAACAACAAGAACAACAACAACAAGTACAACAAGAACAACAAGAACAACAAGAACAACAAGAACAACAAGAACAACAAGAACAACAAGAACAACAAGAACAACAAGAACAACAAGTACAACAAGAACAACAAGAGCAACAAGAACAACAAGAACAACAAGAACAACAAGAACAACAAGAACAACAAGAACAACAAGAACAACAAGAACAACAAGAACAACAAGAACAACAAGAACAACAAGAACAACAAGAACAACAAGAACAACGAGAACAACGAGAACAACGAGAACAACGAGCACAACGAGAACAACGAGAACAACGAGAACAACGAGAACAACGAGAACAACGAGAATAACGAGAACAACAAGAACAACCAGAACAGCAAGAAGAACAACCAGAACAACAAGAACAACGAGAAGAACAAGAAGAACAACAAGAACAACAAGGACAACAACAACAACAAGAAGAACAACAAGAACAACATGAACAGAAAGAACAGCAAGAACAACAAGAACAACAAGAGCAACAAGAACAACAAGAACAACAACAACAACAAGAACAACAAGAACAACAGGAACAACAAGAACAATAAGAACAACAAGAGCACAAGAACAAGAACAGCAAGAACAACAACAACAACAAGAACAACATGAACAACAAGAACAACAAGAACAACAAGAACAACAAGAACAACAAGAACAACAAGAACAAGAACAGCAAGAGCAACAACAACAAGAACCGCATGAACAACAACAACAAGAACAACAAGAACAACAACAAGAACAACAAGAGCAACAAGAACAACAAGAGCAACAAGAACAACAAGAACAACAAGATCAACAAAAACAACAAGAACAACAAGAACAACAAGAACAACAAGAACTACAACAATAACAAGGACAGCAACAACAACTACAACAAGAACAGCAAGAACAACAACAACAACAACAAGAACAACAACAACAACAAGAACAACAACAAGAACAACAACAAGAACAACAAGAACAACAAGATCAACAAAAACAACATCTACAACAAGAACAGCAAGAACAACAACAACAACAAGAACAACAAGAACAGAAAGAACAACAAGGACAACAAGAACAAGAACAGCAAGAGCAACAACAACAAGAACCGCATGAACAACAACAACAAGAACAACAAGAACAACAACAAGAACAACAAGAGCAACAAGAACAACAAGAGCAACAAGAACAACAAGAACAACAAGATCAACAAGAACAACAAGCACAACAACAACAACAAGGACAACAACAACAAGAACAACAAGGACAACTAGAACAACAACAAGAAGAACAACAAGAACAACATGAACAGCAAAAACAACAAGAACAACAAGAACAACAAGAACAACAAGAACAACAAGATCAACAAAAACAACATCTACAACAAGAACAGCAAGAACAACAACAACAACAAGAACAACAAGAACAGAAAGAACAACAAGGACAACAAGAACAAGAACAGCAAGAGCAACAACAACAAGAACCGCATGAACAACAACAACAAGAACAACAAGAACAACAACAAGAACAACAAGAGCAACAAGAACAACAAGAGCAACAAGAACAACAAGAACAACAAGATCAACAAGAACAACAAGCACAACAACAACAACAAGGACAACAACAACAAGAACAACAAGGACAACTAGAACAACAACAAGAAGAACAACAAGAACAACATGAACAGCAAAAACAACAAGAACAACAAGAACAACAAGAACAACAAGAACAACAAGAACAACAAGAGCAACAAGAACAACAAGAACAACAAGAACAACAAGAACAACAAGAACAACAAGAACAACAAGAACAACAAGAACAACAAGAACAACTAGAACAACAAGTACAACAAGAACAACAAGAACAACAAGAACAACAAGAACAACAAGAACAACAAGAACAACAAGAACAACAAGAACAACAAGAACAACAAGAACAACAAGGACAACAACAACAACAAGAAGAACAACAAGAACAACATGAACAGAAAGAACAGCAAGAACAACAAGAACAACAAGAGCAACAAGAACAACAAGAACAACAACAACAACAAGAACAACAAGAACAACAGGAACAACAAGAACAATAAGAACAACAAGAGCAACAAGAACAAGAACAGCAAGAACAACAACAACAACAAGAACAACATGAACAACAAGAACAACAAGAACAACAAGAACAACAAGAACAACAAGAACAACAAGAACAACAAGAACAACAAGAACAACGAGAACAACGAGAACAACAAGAACAACAAGATCAACAAGAACAACAAGAACAACAAGAACTACAACAACAACAAGGACAACAACAACAACTACAACAAGAACAGCAAGAACAACAACAACAACAAGAACAACAAGAACAACAAGAACAACAACAACAAGTACAACAAGAACAACAAGAACAACAAGAACAACAAGAACAACAAGAACAACAAGAACAACAAGAACAACAAGAACAACAAGAACAACAAGTACAACAAGAACAACAAGAGCAACAAGAACAACAAGAACAACAAGAGCAACAAGAACAACAAGAACAACAAGATCAACAAGAACAACAAGCACAACAACAACAACAAGGACAACAACAACAAGAACAACAAGGACAACTAGAACAACAACAAGAAGAACAACAAGAACAACATGAACAGCAAAAACAACAAGAACAACAAGAACAACAAGAACAACAAGAACAACAAGAGCAACAAGAACAACAAGAACAACAAGAACAACAAGAACAACAAGAACAACAAGAACAACAAGAACAACAAGAACAACAAGAACAACTAGAACAACAAGTACAACAAGAACAACAAGAACAACAAGAACAACAAGAACAACAAGAACAACAAGAACAACAAGAACAACAAGAACAACAAGAACAACAAGAACAACAAGAACAACAAGAACAACAAGAACAACAAGAACAACAAGAACAACAAGAACAACAAGTACAACAAGAACAACAAGAGCAACAAGAACAACAAGAACAACAAGAGCAACAAGAACAACAAGAACAACAAGATCAACAAGAACAACAAGAACAACAACAACAACAAGAACAACAAGAACAACAGGAACAACAAGAACAATAAGAACAACAAGAGCAACAAGAACAAGAACAGCAAGAACAACAACAACAACAAGAACAACATGAACAACAAGAACAACAAGAACAACAAGAACAACAAGAACAACAAGAACAACAAGAACAACGAGAACAACGAGAACAACGAACACAACGAGAACAACGAGAACAACGAGAACAACGAGAACAACGAGAATAACGAGAACAAGAAGAACAACAAGAAGACCAAGAACACCAAGAACAACAAGAACAACAAGAACAACAAGTACAACAAGAACAACAAGAACAACAAGAACAACAAGAGCAACAAGAACAAGAACAGCAAGAACAACAAGAACCACAAGAAAAACAAGAACAACGAGAACAACAAGAGCGAAAAGAACAACAAGAACAACGAGAAAAACGAGAACAACGAGAACAACGAGTACAACAACAAGAACAACAACAACAACAACAACAACAACAACAACAACAACTAGAACAACAAGAACAACAAGAACACCAAGAACAAAAAGAACAACAAGAACAACAAGAACAACAAGAACAACAAGAACAACAAGAACATCAAGAACAACAACAACATGAACAACAACAACATCAACAACCAGAACAACAACAACAACAACAACAAGAACAAAAAGGACAACAACAACATGAACAACAAGAACATCAACAACCAGAACAACAAGAACAACAAGAGCAACAAGAGCAACAAAAGCAACAAGAGCAACAAGAGCAACAAGGGCAACAAGAGCAACAAGAGCAACAAGAGCAACAAGAGCAACAAGAACAACAAGAACAACAAGATCAACAAGAACAACAAGAGCAACAAGAACAACGAGAACAACGAGAACAACGAGAACAACGAGAACAACGAGAACAACGAGAACAACAAGAACAACCAGAACAGCAAGAAGAACAACAAGAACAACAAGAACAACAAGAACAACAAGATCAACAAAAACAACATGAACAACAAGAACAACAAGAACAACAAGAACTACAACAATAACAAGGACAGCAACAACAACTACAACAAGAACAGCAAGTACAACAACAACAACAAGAACAACAACAAGAACAACAAGAACAACAAGATCAACAAAAACAACATCTACAACAAGAACAGCAAGAACAACAACAACAACAAGAACAAAAAGAACAACAAGAACAACAAGAACAACAAGAACATCAAGAACAACAACAACATGAACAACAACAACATCAACAACCAGAACAACAACAACAACAACAACAAGAACAAAAAGGACAACAACAACATGAACAACAAGAACATCAACAACCAGAACAACAAGAACAACAAGGACAACAACAAAAAGGACAACTAGAACAACAACAAGAAGAACAACAAGAACAACATGAACAGCAAGAACAACAAGAACAACAAGAACAACAAGGACAACAAGAACAACAAGAACAACAAGAACAACAAGAACAACAAGATCAACAAAAACAACAAGAACAACAAGAACAACAAGAACAACAAGAACTACAACAATAACAAGGACAGCAACAACAACTACAACAAGAACAGCAAGAACAACAACAACAACAACAAGAACAACAACAACAACAAGAACAACAACAAGAACAACAACAAGAACAACAAGAACAACAAGATCAACAAAAACAACATCTACAACAAGAACAGCAAGAACAACAACAACAACAAGAACAACAAGAACAGAAAGAACAACAAGGACAACAAGAACAAGAACAGCAAGAGCAACAACAACAAGAACCGCATGAACAACAACAACAAGAACAACAAGAACAACAACAAGAACAACAAGAGCAACAAGAACAACAAGAGCAACAAGAACAACAAGAACAACAAGATCAACAAGAACAACAAGCACAACAACAACAACAAGGACAACAACAACAAGAACAACAAGGACAACTAGAACAACAACAAGAAGAACAACAAGAACAACATGAACAGCAAAAACAACAAGAACAACAAGAACAACAAGAACAACAAGAGCAACAAGAACAACAAGAACAACAAGAACAACAAGAACAACAAGAACAACAAGAACAACAAGAACAACAAGAACAACAAGAACAACTAGAACAACAAGTACAACAAGAACAACAAGAACAACAAGAACAACAAGAACAACAAGAACAACAAGAACAACAAGAACAACAAGAACAACAAGAACAACAAGAACAACAAGAACAACAAGAACAACAAGAACAACAAGGACAACAACAACAACAAGAAGAACAACAAGAACAACATGAACAGAAAGAACAGCAAGAACAACAAGAACAACAAGAGCAACAAGAACAACAAGAACAACAACAACAACAAGAACAACAAGAACAACAGGAACAACAAGAACAATAAGAACAACAAGAGCAACAAGAACAAGAACAGCAAGAACAACAACAACAACAAGAACAACAAGAACAACAAGAACAACAAGAACAACAAGAACAACAAGAACAACAAGAACAACAAGAACAACAAGAACAACAAGAACAACAAGAACAACGAGAACAACGAGAACAACAAGAACAACAAGATCAACAAGAACAACAAGAACAACAAGAACTACAACAACAACAAGGACAACAACAACAACTACAACAAGAACAGCAAGAACAACAACAACAACAAGAACAACAAGAACAACAAGAACAACAACAACAAGTACAACAAGAACAACAAGAACAACAAGAACAACAAGAACAACAAGAACAACAAGAACAACAAGAACAACAAGAACAACAAGAACAACAAGAACAACAAGTACAACAAGAACAACAAGAGCAACAAGAACAACAAGAACAACAAGAACAACAAGAACAACAAGAACAACAAGAACAACAAGAACAACAAGAACAACAAGAACAACAAGAACAACAAGAACAACAAGAACAACAAGAACAACAAGAACAACGAGAACAACGAGAACAACGAGAACAACGAGCACAACGAGAACAACGAGAACAACGAGAACAACGAGAACAACGAGAACAACGAGAATAACGAGAACAACAAGAACAACCAGAACAGCAAGAAGAACAACCAGAACAACAAGAACAACGAGAAGAACAAGAAGAACAACAACAAGAACAACAACAACAACAACTAGAACAAGAAGAACAACAAGAACACCAAGAACACCAAGAACAACAAGAACAACAAGAACAACAAGTACAACAAGAACAACAAGAACAACAAGAACAACAAGAGCAACAAGAACAACAAGAACAACAAGAACAACAAGAACAACGAGAACAACGAGAACAACGAACACAACGAGAACAACGAGAACAACGAGAACAACGAGAACAACGAGAATAACGAGAACAACAAGAACAACCAGAACAGCAAGAAGAACAACCAGAACAACAAGAACAAAGAGAAGAACAAGAAGAACAACAAGAACAACAAGAACAACAAGAACAACAAGAACAACAAGAACAACAAGAACAACAAGAACAACAAGAACAACAAGAACAACAAGAACAACAAGAACAACAAGGACAACAACAACAACAAGAAGAACAACAAGAACAACATGAACAGAAAGAACAGCAAGAACAACAAGAACAACAAGAGCAACAAGAACAACAAGAACAACAACAACAACAAGAACAACAAGAACAACAGGAACAACAAGAACAATAAGAACAACAAGAGCAACAAGAACAAGAACAGCAAGAACAACAACAACAACAAGAACAACATGAACAACAAGAACAACAAGAACAACAAGAACAACAAGAACAACAAGAACAACAAGAACAACAAGAACAACAAGAACAACGAGAACAACGAGAACAACAAGAACAACAAGATCAACAAGAACAACAAGAACAACAAGAACTACAACAACAACAAGGACAACAACAACAACTACAACAAGAACAGCAAGAACAACAACAACAACAAGAACAACAAGAACAACAAGAACAACAACAACAAGTACAACAAGAACAACAAGAACAACAAGAACAACAAGAACAACAAGAACAACAAGAACAACAAGAACAACAAGAACAACAAGAACAACAAGTACAACAAGAACAACAAGAGCAACAAGAACAACAAGAACAACAAGAACAACAAGAACAACAAGAACAACAAGAACAACAAGAACAACAAGAACAACAAGAACAACAAGAACAACAAGAACAACAAGAACAACAAGAACAACGAGAACAACGAGAACAACGAGAACAACGAGCACAACGAGAACAACGAGAACAACGAGAACAACGAGAACAACGAGAACAACGAGAATAACGAGAACAACAAGAACAACCAGAACAGCAAGAAGAACAACCAGAACAACAAGAACAACGAGAAGAACAAGAAGAACAACAACAAGAACAACAACAACAACAACTAGAACAAGAAGAACAACAAGAACACCAAGAACACCAAGAACAACAAGAACAACAAGAACAACAAGTACAACAAGAACAACAAGAACAACAAGAACAACAAGAGCAACAAGAACAACAAGAACAACAAGAACAACAAGAACAACGAGAACAACGAGAACAACGAACACAACGAGAACAACGAGAACAACGAGAACAACGAGAACAACGAGAATAACGAGAACAACAAGAACAACCAGAACAGCAAGAAGAACAACCAGAACAACAAGAACAAAGAGAAGAACAAGAAGAACAACAACAAGAACAACAACAAGAACAACAAGAACAACAAGAACAACAAGAACTACAAGAACAACAAGAACAACAAGAACAACAAGAACAACAAGAACAACAAGAACAACAAGAACAACAAGAACAACAAGAACAACAAGAACAACAAGAACAACAAGAACAACAAGAACAACAAGAACAACAAGAACAACAAGAACAACAAGAACAACAAGAACAACAAGAACAACAAGAACAACAAGAACAACAAGAACAACAAGAACAACAAGAACAACAAGAACAACAAGAACAACAAGAACAACAAGAACAACAAGAACAACAAGAACAACAAGAACAACAAGAACAACAAGAACAACAAGAACAACGAGAACAACGAGAACAACGAACACAACGAGAACAACGAGAACAACGAGAACAACGAGAACAACGAGAATAACGAGAACAAGAAGAACAACAAGAACACCAAGAACACCAAGAACAACAAGAACAACAAGAACAACAAGTACAACAAGAACAACAAGAACAACAAGAACAACAAGAGCAACAAGAACAAGAACAGCAAGAACAACAAGAACCACAAGAAAAACAAGAACAACGAGAACAACAAGAGCGAAAAGAACAACAAGAACAACGAGAAAAACGAGAACAACGAGAACAACGAGAACAACAACAAGAACAACAACAACAACAACAACAACAACAACAACAACTAGAACAACAAGAACAACAAGAACACCAAGAACAAAAAGAACAACAAGAACAACAAGAACAACAAGAACATCAAGAACAACAACAACATGAACAACAACAACATCAACAACCAGAACAACAACAACAACAACAACAAGAACAAAAAGGACAACAACAACATGAACAACAAGAACATCAACAACCAGAGCAACAAGAACAACAAGAGCAACGAGAGCAACAAGAGCAACAAGAGCAACAAGAGCAACAAGGGCAACAAGAGCAACAAGAGCAACAAGAGCAACAAGAGCAACAAGAACAACAAGAACAACAAGATCAACAAGAACAACAAGAGCAACAAGAACAACGAGAACAACGAGAACAACGAGAACAACGAGAACAACGAGAACAACGAGAACAACAAGAACAACCAGAACAGCAAGAAGAACAACAAGAACAACAAGAACAACAAGAACAACAAGATCAACAAAAACAACATGAACAACAAGAACAACAAGAACAACAAGAACTACAACAATAACAAGGACAGCAACAACAACTACAACAAGAACAGCAAGTACAACAACAACAACAAGAACAACAACAAGAACAACAAGAACAACAAGATCAACAAAAACAACATCTACAACAAGAACAGCAAGAACAACAACAACAACAAGAACAAAAAGAACAGAAAGAACAACAAGGACAACAAGAACAAGAACAGCAAGAGCAACAACAACAAGAACCGCATGAACAACAACAACAAGAACAACAAGAACAACAACAAGAACAACGAGAGCAACAAGAACAACAAGAGCAACAAGAACAACAAGAACAACAAGATCAACAAGAACAACAAGCACAACAAGAACAACAAGGACAACAACAACAAGAACAACAAGGACAACAACAACAAGGACAACTAGAACAACAACAAGAAGAACAACAAGAACAACATGAACAGCAAAAACAACAAGAACAACAAGAACAACAAGAACAACAAGAACAACAAGAACAACAAGAACAACAAGAACAACAAGAACAACAAGAACAACAAGAACAACAAGAACAACAAGAACAACAAGAACAACAAGAACAACAAGAACAACAAGAACAACAAGAACAACAAGAACAACAAGAACAACAAGGACAACAAGAACAACAAGAAGAACGAGAACAACAAGAACATCAAGATCAACAAAAACAACAAGAACAACAAGAACAACAAGAACAACAAGAACAACAAGAACAACAAGAACTACAACAATAACAAGGACAGCAACAGCAACTACAACAAGAACAGCAAGAACAACAACAACAACAACAAGAACAACAAGATCAACAAAAACAACATCTACAACAAGAACAGCAAGAACAACAACAACAACAACAAGAACAACAAGAACAGAAAGAACAGCAAGAGCAACAACAACAAGAACCGCATGAACAACAACAACAAGAACAACAAGAACAACAACAAGAACAACAAGAGCAACAAGAACAACAAGAGCAACAAGAACAACAAGAACAACAAGATCAACAAGAACAACAAGCACAACAAGAACAACAAGGACAACAACAACAAGAACAACAAGGACAACAACAAAAAGGACAACTAGAACAACAACAAGAAGAACAACATGAACAGCAAGAACAACAAGAACATCAAGAACAACAAGGACAACAAGAACAACAAGAACAACAAGAACAACAAGATCAACAAGAACAACAAGCACAACAAGAACAACAAGGACAACAACAACAAGAACAACAAGGACAACAACAAAAAGGACAACTAGAACAACAACAAGAAGAACAACAAGAACAACATGAACAGCAAGAACAACAAGAACAACAAGAACAACAAGAACAACAAGAACAACAAGAACAACAAGAACAACAAGAACAACAAGAACAACAAGAACAACAAGAACAACAAGGACAACAAGAACAACAAGAAGAACGAGAACAACAAGAACAACAAGATCAACAAAAACAACAAGAACAACAAGAACAACAAGAACAACAAGAACAACAAGAACAACAAGAACAACAAGAACTACAACAATAACAAGGACAGCAACAACAACTACAACAAGAACAGCAAGAACAACAACAACAACAACAACAAAAACAACAACAAGAACAACAAGAACAACAAGATCAACAAAAACAACATCTACAACAAGAACAGCAAGAACAACAACAACAACAACAAGAACAACAAGAACAGAGAGAACAACAAGGACAACAAGAACAAGAACAGCAAGAGCAACAACAACAAGAACCGCATGAACAACAACAACAAGAACAACAAGAACAACAACAAGAACAACAAGAGCAACAAGAACAACAAGAGCAACAAGAACAACAAGAACAACAAGATCAACAAGAACAACAAGCACAACAAGAACAACAAGGACAACAACAACAAGAACAACAAGGACAACAACAAAAAGGACAACTAGAACAACAACAAGAAGAACAACAAGAACAACATGAACAGCAAGAACAACAAGAACAACAAGAACAACAAGGACAACAAGAACAACAAGAACAACAAGAACAACAAGAACAACAAGATCAACAAAAACAACAAGAACAACAAGAACAACAAGAACAACAAGAACTACAACAATAACAAGGACAGCAACAACAACTACAACAAGAACAGCAAGAACAACAACAACAACAACAAGAACAACAACAACAACAAGAACAACAACAAGAACAACAACAAGAACAACAACAAGAACAACAAGAACAACAAGATCAACAAAAACAACATCTACAACAAGAACAGCAAGAACAACAACAACAACAAGAACAACAAGAACAGAAAGAACAACAAGAACAACAAGAACAACAAGAACAACAAGAACAACAAGAACAACAAGAACAACAAGAACAACAAGAACAACAAGAACTACAACAATAACAAGGACAGCAACAACAACTACAACAAGAACAGCAAGAACAACAACAACAACAACAACAAAAACAACAACAAGAACAACAAGAACAACAAGATCAACAAAAACAACATCTACAACAAGAACAGCAAGAACAACAACAACAACAACAAGAACAACAAGAACAGAGAGAACAACAAGGACAACAAGAACAAGAACAGCAAGAGCAACAACAACAAGAACCGCATGAACAACAACAACAAGAACAACAAGAACAACAACAAGAACAACAAGAGCAACAAGAACAACAAGAGCAACAAGAACAACAAGAACAACAAGATCAACAAGAACAACAAGCACAACAAGAACAACAAGGACAACAACAACAAGAACAACAAGGACAACAACAAAAAGGACAACTAGAACAACAACAAGAAGAACAACAAGAACAACATGAACAGCAAGAACAACAAGAACAACAAGAACAACAAGAACAACAAGAACTACAACAATAACAAGGACAGCAACAACAACTACAACAACAACAAGAACAACAACAACAACAAGAACAACAACAAGAACAACAACAAGAACAACAACAAGAACAACAAGAACAACAAGATCAACAAAAACAACATCTACAACAAGAACAGCAAGAACAACAACAACAACAAGAACAACAAGAACAGAAAGAACAACAAGGACAACAAGAACAAGAACAGCAAGAGCAACAACAACAAGAACCGCATGAACAACAACAACAAGAACAACAAGAACAACAACAAGAACAACAAGAGCAACAAGAACAACAAGAGCAACAAGAACAACAAGAACAACAAGATCAACAAGAACAACAAGCACAACAACAACAACAAGGACAACAACAACAAGAACAACAAGGACAACTAGAACAACAACAAGAAGAACAACAAGAACAACATGAACAGCAAAAACAACAAGAACAACAAGAACAACAAGAACAACAAGAACAACAAGAACAACAAGAACAACAAGAACAACAAGAACAACAAGAACAACAAGAACAACAAGAACAACAAGAACAACAAGAACAACAAGAACAACAAGAACAACAAGAACAACAAGAACAACAAGAACAACAAGAACAACAAGAACAACTAGAACAACAAGTACAACAAGAACAACAAGAACAACAAGAACAACAAGAACAACAAGAACAACAAGAACAACAAGAACAACAAGAACAACAAGAACAACAAGAACAACAAGAACAACAAGAACAACAAGAACAACAAGAACAACAAGAACAACAAGAACAACAAGGACAACAACAACAACAAGAAGAACAACAAGAACAACATGAACAGAAAGAACAGCAAGAACAACAAGAACAACAAGAGCAACAAGAACAACAAGAACAAGAACAGGAAGAACAACAACAACAAGAACAACAAAAACAAGAACAACAACAAGAACAACACGAACAACAACAAGAACAACAACAACAACAAGAACAACAAGAACAACAGGAACAACAAGAACAATAAGAACAACAAGAGCAACAAGAACAAGAACAGCAAGAACAACAACAACAACAACAACAACAAGAACAACATGAACAACAAGAACAACAAGAACAACAAGAACAACAAGAACAACAAGAACAACAAGAACAACGAGAACAACGAGAACAACAAGAACAACAAGATCAACAAGAACAACAAGAACAACAAGAACAACAAGATCAACAAGAACAACAAGAACAACAAGAACAACAAGAACAACAAGAACTACAACAACAACAAGGACAACAAGAACAACAAGAACAACAACAAGTACAACAAGAACAACAACAACAACAAGAACAACAAGAACAACAAGAACAACAACAAGTACAACAAGAACAACAAGAACAACAAGAACAACAAGAACAACAAGAACAACAAGAACAACAAGAACAACAAGAACAACAAGTACAACAAGAACAACAAGAGCAACAAGAACAACAAGAACAACAAGAACAACAAGAACAACAAGAACAACAAGAACAACGAGAACAACGAGAACAACGAGCACAACGAGAACAACGAGAACAACGAGAACAACGAGAACAACGAGAACAACGAGAATAACGAGAACAACAAGAACAACCAGAACAGCAAGAAGAACAACCAGAACAACAAGAACAACGAGGAGAACAAGAAGAACAACAACAAGAACAACAACAACAACAACTAGAACAAGAAGAACAACAAGAACACCAAGAACACCAAGAACAACAAGAACAACAAGAACAACAAGTACAACAAGAACAACAAGAACAACAAGAGCAACATGAACAAGAACAGCAAGAACAACAAGAACCACAAGAAAAACAAGAACAACGAGAACAACGAGAACAACGAGAACAACGAGAACAACGAGGACAAAGAGAACAACGAGAACAACGAGAACAACAAGAACAACAAGAACAACAAGAACAACAAGAACAAGAACAGGAAGAACAACAACAACAACAAGAACAACAAAAACAAGAACAACAACAAGAACAACAACAACAACAAGAACAACAAGAACAACAAGAACAACAAGAACAACAACAAAAACAAGAACAACAACAAGAACAACACGAACAACAACAACAACAAGAACAACAAAAACAAGAACAACAACAAGAACAACAACAACAACAAGAACAACAAGAACAACAAGAACAACAAGAACAACAACAAAAACAAGAACAACAACAAGAACAACACGAACAACAACAAGAGCAACAACAACAACAAGAACAACAAGAACAACAAGAACAACAAGATCAACAAGAACAACAAGCACAACAACAACAACAAGGACAACAACAACAAGAACAACAAGGACAACAACAACAAGGACAACTAGAACAACAACAAGAAGAACAACAAGAACAACATGAACAGCAAAAACAACAAGAACAACAAGAACAACAAGAACAACAAGAACAACAAGAACAACAAGAACAACAAGAACAACAAGAACAACAAGAACAACAAGAACAACAAGAACAACAAGAACAACAAGAACAACAAGAACAACAAGAACAACAAGAACAACAAGAACAACAAGAACAACAAGAACAACAAGAACAACTAGAACAACAAGTACAACAAGAACAACAAGAACAACAAGAACAACAAGAACAACAAGAACAACAAGAACAACAAGAACAACAAGAACAACAAGAACAACAAGAACAACAAGAACAACAAGAACAACAAGAACAACAAGAACAACAAGAACAACAAGAACAACAAGAACAACAAGAACAACAAGGACAACAACAACAACAAGAAGAACAACAAGAACAACATGAACAGAAAGAACAGCAAGAACAACAAGAACAATAAGAGCAACAAGAACAACAAGAACAAGAACAGGAAGAACAACAACAACAACAAGAACAACAAAAACAAGAACAACAACAAGAACAACACGAACAACAACAAGAACAACAACAACAACAAGAACAACAAGAACAACAGGAACAACAAGAACAACAAGAACAACAAGGACAACAAGAACAACAAGAAGAACGAGAACAACAACAACAACAACAACAACAACAACAACAAGAACAACATGAACAACAAGAACAACAAGAACAACAAGAACAACAAGAACAACAAGAACAACAAGAACAACAAGAACAACAAGAACAACGAGAACAACGAGAACAACAAGAACAACAAGATCAACAAGATCAACAAGAACAACAAGAACAACAAGAACAACAAGAACAACAAGAACAACAAGAACAACAAGAACAACAAGAACAACAAGAACAACAAGAACAACAAGAACAACGAGAACAACGAGAACAACGAGCACAACGAGAACAACGAGAACAACGAGAACAACGAGAACAACGAGAATAACGAGAACAACAAGAACAACCAGAACAGCAAGAAGAACAACCAGAACAACAAGAACAACGAGAAGAACAAGAAGAACAACAACAAGAACAACAACAACAACAACTAGAACAAGAAGAACAACAAGAACACCAAGAACACCAAGAACAACAAGAACAACAAGAACAACAAGAACAACAAGAACAACAACAAAAACAAGAACAACAACAACAAAAACAAGAACAACAACAACAACAACACGAACAACAACAAGAGCAACAACAACAACAAGAACAACAAGAACAACAAGAACAACAAGATCAACAAGAACAACAAGCACAACAACAACAACAAGGACAACAACAACAAGAACAACAGGGACAACAACAACAAGGACAACTAGAACAACAACAAGAAGAACAACAAGAACAACATGAACAGCAAAAACAACAAGAACAACAAGAACAACAAGAGCAACAAGAACAACAAGAACAACAAGAACAAGAACAACAAGAACAACAAGAACAACAAGAACAACAAGAACAACAAGAACAACAAGAACAACAAGAACAACAAGAACAACAAGAACAACAAGAACAACTAGAACAACAAGTACAACAAGAACAACAAGAACAACAAGAACAACAAGAACAACAAGAACAACAAGAACAACAAGAACAACAAGAACAACAAGAACAACAAGAACAACAAGAACAACAAGAACAACAAGAACAACAAGAACAACAAGAACAACAAGGACAACAACAACAACAAGAACAACAAGGACAACAACAACAACAAGAAGAACAACAAGAACAACATGAACAGAAAGAACAGCAAGAACAACAAGAACAACAAGAGCAACAAGAACAACAAGAACAAGAACAGGAAGAACAACAACAACAACAAGAACAACAAAAACAAGAACAACAACAAGAACAACACGAACAACAACAAGAACAACAACAACAACGAGAACAACGAGAACAACGAGAACAACGAGGACAAAGAGAACAACGAGAACAACGAGAACAACAAGAACAACAAGAACAACAAGAACAAGAACAGGAAGAACAACAACAACAACAAGAACAACAAAAACGAGAACAACAACAAGAACAACAACAACAACAAGAACAACAAGAACAACAAGAACAACAAGAACAACAAGAACAACAAGAACAACAACAAAAACAAGAACAACAACAAGAACAACACGAACAACAACAAGAGCAACAACAACAACAAGAACAACAAGAACAACAAGAACAACAAGATCAACAAGAACAACAAGCACAACAACAACAACAAGGACAACAACAACAAGAACAACAAGGACAACAACAGCAAGGACAACTAGAACAACAACAAGAAGAACAACAAGAACAACATGAACTGCAAAAACAACAAGAACAACAAGAGCAACAAGAACAAGAACAGCAAGAACAACAAGAACCACAAGAAAAACAAGAACAACGAGAACAACGAGAACAACGAGAACAACGAGAACAACGAGGACAAAGAGAACAACGAGAACAACGAGAACAACAAGAACAACAAGAACAACAAGAACAACAAGAACAACAAGAACAACAAGAACAACAAGAACAACAAGTACAACAAGAACAACAAGAGCAACAAGAACAACAAGAACAACAAGAACACAAGAACAACAAGAACAACAAGAACAACAAGAACAACAAGAACAACAAGAACAACAAGAACAACAAGAACAACAAGAACAACAAGAACAACAAGAACAACGAGAACAACGAGAACAACGAGCACAACGAGAACAACGAGAACAACGAGAACAACGAGAACAACGAGAACAACGAGAATAACGAGAACAACAAGAACAACCAGAACAGCAAGAAGAACAACCAGAACAACAAGAACAACGAGAAGAACAAGAAGAACAACAACAAGAACAACAACAACAACAACTAGAACAAGAAGAACAACAAGAACACCAAGAACACCAAGAACAACAAGAACAACAAGAACAACAAGTACAACAAGAACAACAAGAGCAACAAGAACAAGAACAGCAAGAACAACAAGAACCACAAGAAAAACAAGAACAACGAGAACAACGAGAACAACGAGAACAACGAGAACAACGAGGACAAAGAGAACAACGAGAACAACGAGAACAACAAGAACAACAAGAACAACAAGAACAACAAGAACAAGAACAGGAAGAACAACAACAACAACAAGAACAACAAAAACAAGAACAACAACAAGAACAACAACAACAACAAGAACAACAAGAACAACAAAAACAAGAACAACAACAAGAACAACAACAACAACAAGAACAACAAGAACAACAAGAACAACAAGAACAACAAGAACAACAACAAAAACAAGAACAACAACAAGAACAACACGAACAACAACAACAACAAGAACAACAAAAACAAGAACAACAACAAGAACAACAAGAACAACAAGAACAACAACAAAAACAAGAACAACAACAAGAACAACACGAACAACAACAAGAGCAACAACAACAACAAGAACAACAAGAACAACAAGAACAACAAGATCAACAAGAACAACAAGCACAACAACAACAACAAGGACAACAACAACAAGAACAACAGGGACAACAACAACAAGGACAACTAGAACAACAACAAGAAGAACAACAAGAACAACATGAACAGCAAAAACAACAAGAACAACAAGAACAACAAGAACAACAAGAACAACAAGAACAACAAGAACAACAAGAACAACAAGAACAACAAGAACAACAAGAACAACAAGAACAACAAGAACAACAAGAACAACAAGAACAACAAGAACAACAAGAACAACAAGAACAACAAGAACAACAAGAACAACAAGAACAACAAGAACAACAAGAACAACAAGAACAACTAGAACAACAAGTACAACAAGAACAACAAGAACAACAAGAACAACAAGAACAACAAGAACAACAAGAACAACAAGAACAACAAGAACAACAAGAACAACAAGAACAACAAGAACAACAAGAACAACAAGAACATCAAGAACAACAAGAACAACAAGAACAACAAGGACAACAACAACAACAAGAAGAACAACAAGAACAACATGAACAGAAAGAACAGCAAGAACAACAAGAACAACAAGAGCAACAAGAACAACAAGAACAAGAACAGGAAGAACAACAACAACAACAAGAACAACAAAAACAAGAACAACAACAAGAACAACACGAACAACAACAAGAACAACAACAACAACAAGAACAACAAGAACAACAGGAACAACAAGAACAACAAGAACAACAAGAGCAACAAGAACAAGAACAGCAAGAACAACAACAACAACAACAACAACAAGAACAACATGAACAACAAGAACAACAAGAACAACAAGAACAACAAGAACAACAAGAACAACAAGAACAACAAGAACAACGAGAACAACGAGAACAACAAGAACAACAAGATCAACAAGAACAACAAGAACAACAAGAACTACAACAACAACAAGGTCAACAACAACAACTACAACAAGAACAGCAAGAACAACAACTACAACAAGAACAGCAAGAACAACAAGAACAACGAGAACAACGAGAACAACGAGCACAACGAGAACAACGAGAACAACGAGAACAACAAGAACAACAAGAACAACAAGAACAACAAGAACAACAAGAACAACAAGAACAACAAGAACAACAAGAACAACAAGAACAACAAGAACAACAAGAACAACAAGAACAACAAGAACAACAAGAACAACGAGAACAACGAGAACAACGAGCACAACGAGAACAACGAGAACAACGAGAACAACGAGAACAACGAGAATAACGAGAACAACAAGAACAACCAGAACAGCAAGAAGAACAACCAGAACAACAAGAACAACGAGAAGAACAAGAAGAACAACAACAAGATCAACAACAACAACAACTAGAACAAGAAGAACAACAAGAACACCAAGAACACCAAGAACAACAAGAACAACAAGAACAACAAGAACAACAACAAAAACAAGAACAACAACAACAACAACACGAACAACAACAAGAGCAACAACAACAACAAGAACAACAAGAACAACAAGATCAACAAGAACAACAAGCACAACAACAACAACAAGGACAACAACAACAAGAACAACAGGGACAACAACAACAAGGACAACTAGAACAACAACAAGAAGAACAACAAGAACAACATGAACAGCAAAAACAACAAGAACAACAAGAACAACAAGAACAACAAGAACAACAAGAACAACAAGAACAACAAGAACATCAAGAACAACAAGAACAACAAGAACAACAAGAACAACAAGAACAACAAGAACAACAAGAACAACAAGAACAACTAGATCAACAAGTACAACAAGAACAACAAGAACAACAAGAACAACAAGAACAACAAGAACAACAAGAACAACAAGAACAACAAGAACAACAAGAACAACAAGAACAACAAGAACAACAAGAACAACAAGAACAACAAGAACAACAAGAACAACAAGAACAACAAGGACAACAACAACAACAAGAACAACAAGGACAACAACAACAACAAGAAGAACAACAAGAACAACATGAACAGAAAGAACAGCAAGAACAACAAGAACAACAAGAGCAACAAGAACAACAAGAACAAGAACAGGAAGAACAACAACAACAACAAGAACAACAAAAACAAGAACAACAACAAGAACAACACGAACAACAACAAGAACAACAACAACAACGAGAACAACGAGAACAACGAGAACAACGAGGACAAAGAGAACAACGAGAACAACGAGAACAACAAGAACAACAAGAACAACAAGAACAACAAGAACAAGAACAGGAAGAACAACAACAACAACAAGAACAACAAAAACGAGAACAACAACAAGAACAACAACAACAACAAGAACAACAAGAACAACAAGAACAACAAGAACAACAAGAACAACAACAAAAACAAGAACAACAACAAGAACAACACGAACAACAACAAGAGCAACAACAACAACAAGAACAACAAGAACAACAAGAACAACAAGATCAACAAGAACAACAAGCACAACAACAACAACAAGGACAACAACAGCAAGGACAACTAGAACAACAACAAGAAGAACAACAAGAACAACATGAACAGCAAAAACAACAAGAACAACAAGAACAACAAGAACAACAAGAACAACAAGAACAACAAGAACAACAAGAACAACAAGAACAACAAGAACAACAAGAACAACAAGAACAACAAGAACAACAAGAACAACAAGAACAACAAGAACAACAAGAACAACAAGAACAACAAGAACAACAAGAACAACAAGAACAACAAGAACAACAAGAACAACTAGAACAACAAGTACAACAAGAACAACAAGAACAACAAGAACAACAAGAACAACAAGAACAACAAGAACAACAAGAACAACAAGAACAACAAGAACAACAAGAACAACAAGAACAACAAGAACAACAAGGACAACAACATCAACAAGAAGAACAACAAGAACAACAAGAACAACAAGAGCAACAAGAACAAGAACAGCAAGAACAACAAGAACCACAAGAAAAACAAGAACAACGAGAACAACAAGAGCGAAAAGAACAACAAGAACAACGAGAAAAACGAGAACAACGAGAACAACGAGAACAACAACAAGAACAACAACAACAACAACAACAACAACAACAACAACTAGAACAACAAGAACAACAAGAACACCAAGAACAAAAAGGACAACAAGAACAACAAGAACAACAAGAACATCAAGAACAACAACAACATGAACAACAACAACATCAACAACCAGAACAACAACAACAACAACAACAAGAACAAAAAGGACAACAACAACATGAACAACAAGAACATCAACAACCAGAACAACAAGAACAACAAGAGCAACAAGAGCAACAAGAGCAACAAGAGCAACAAGAGCAACAAGGGCAACAAGAGCAACAAGAGCAACAAGAGCAACAAGAGCAACAAGAACAACAAGAACAACAAGATCAACAAGAACAACGAGAACAACGAGAACAACGAGAACAACGAGAACAACGAGAACAACAAGAACAACCAGAACAGCAAGAAGAACAAAAAGAACAACAAGAACAACAAGAACAACAAGATCAACAAAAACAACATGAACAACAAGAACTACAACAATAACAAGGACAGCAACAACAACTACAACAAGAACAGCAAGAACAACAACAACAACAAGAACAACAACAAGAACAACAAGAACAACAAGATCAACAAAAACAATATCTACAACAAGAACAGCAAGAACAACAACAACAACAAGAACAAAAAGAACAGAAAGAACAACAAGGACAACAAGAACAAGAACAGCAAGAGCAACAACAACAAGAACCGCATGAACAACAACAACAAGAACAACAAGAACAACAACAAGAACAACGAGAGCAACAAGATCAACAAGAGCAACAAGAACAACAAGAACAACAAGATCAACAAGAACAACAAGCACAACAAGAACAACAAGGACAACAACAACAAGAACAACAAGGACAACAACAACAAGGACAACTAGAACAACAACAAGAAGAACAACAAGAACAACATGAACAGCAAACACAACAAGAACAACAAGAACAACAAGAACAACAAGAACAACAAGAACAACAAGAACAACAAGAACAACAAGAACAACAAGAACAACAAGAACAACAAGAACAACAAGAACAACAAGAACAACAAGAACAACAAGAACAACAAGAACAACAAGAACAACAAGAACAACAAGAACAACAAGAACAACAAGAACAACAAGGACAACAAGAACAACAAGAAGAACGAGAACAACAAGAACAACAAGATCAACAAAAACAACAAGAACAACAAGAACAACAAGAACAACAAGAACAACAAGAACAACAAGAACAACAAGAACTACAACAATAACAAGGACAGCAACAACAACTACAACAAGAACAGCAAGAACAACAACAACAACAACAAGAACAACAACAAGAACAACAAGAACAACAAGATCAACAAAAACAACATCTACAACAAGAACAGCAAGAACAACAACAACAACAACAAGAACAACAAGAACAGAAAGAACAACAAGGACAACAAGAACAAGAACAGCAAGAGCAACAACAACAAGAACCGCATGAACAACAACAACAAGAACAACAAGAACAACAACAAGAACAACAAGAGCAACAAGAACAACAAGAGCAACAAGAACAACAAGAACAACAAGATCAACAAGAACAACAAGCACAACAAGAACAACAAGGACAACAACAACAAGAACAACAAGGACAACAACAAAAAGGACAACTAGAACAACAACAAGAAGAACAACAAGAACAACATGAACAGCAAGAACAACAAGAACAACAAGAACAACAAGGACAACAAGAACAACAAGAACAACAAGAACAACAAGAACAACAAGATCAACAAAAACAACAAGAACAACAAGAACAACAAGAACAACAAGAACAACAAGAACTACAACAATAACAAGGACAGCAACAACAACTACAACAAGAACAGCAAGAACAACAACAACAACAACAAGAACAACAACAACAACAAGAACAACAACAAGAACAACAACAAGAACAACAAGAACAACAAGATCAACAAAAACAACATCTACAACAAGAACAGCAAGAACAACAACAACAACAAGAACAACAAGAACAGAAAGAACAACAAGGACAACAAGAACAAGAACAGCAAGAGCAACAACAACAAGAACCGCATGAACAACAACAACAAGAACAACAAGAACAACAACAAGAACAACAAGAGCAACAAGAACAACAAGAGCAACAAGAACAACAAGAACAACAAGATCAACAAGAACAACAAGCACAACAACAACAACAAGGACAACTAGAACAACAACAAGAAGAACAACAAGAACAACATGAACAGCAAAAACAACAAGAACAACAAGAACAACAAGAACAACAAGAACAACAAGAACAACAAGAACAACAAGAACAACAAGAACAACAAGAACAACAAGAACAACAAGAACAACAAGAACAACAAGAACAACAAGAACAACAAGAACAACAAGAACAACAAGAACAACAAGAACAACAAGAACAACAAGAACAACAAGAACAACAAGAACAACAAGAACAACAAGAACAACAAGAACAACAAGAACAACAAGAACAACAAGAACAACAAGAACAACAAGAACAACAAGTACAACAAGAACAACAAGAACAACAAGAACAACAAGAACAACAAGAACAACAAGAACAACAAGAACAACAAGAACAACAAGAACAACAAGAACAACAAGAACAACAAGGACAACAACAACAACAAGAAGAACAACAAGAACAACATGAACAGAAAGAACAGCAAGAACAACAAGAAGAACAAGAGCAACAAGAACAACAAGAACAAGAACAGGAAGAACAACAACAACAAGAACAACAAAAACAAGAACAACAACAAGAACAACACGAACAACAACAAGAACAACAACAACAACAAGAACAACAAGAACAACAAGAACAACAAGAACAACAAGAACAACAAGAACAACAAGAACAACGAGAACAACGAGATCAACAAGAACAACAAGATCAACAAGAACAACAAGAACAACAAGAACTACAACAACAACAAGGACAACAACAACAACTACAACAAGAACAGCAAGAACAACAACAACAACAAGAACAACAAGAACAACAAGAACAACAACAACAAGTACAACAAGAACAACAAGAACAACAAGAACAACAAGAACAACAAGAACAACAAGAACAACAAGAACAACAAGAACAACAAGAACAACAAGTACAACAAGAACAACAAGAACAACAAGAACAACAAGAACAACAAGAACAACAAGAACAACAAGAACAACAAGAACAACAAGAACAACAAGAACAACGAGAACAACGAGAACAACGAGCACAACGAGAACAACGAGAATAACGAGAACAACAAGAACAACCAGAACAACAAGAACAACGAGAAGAACAAGAAGAACAACAACAAGAACAACAACAACAACAAGAACAACAAGAACAACAAGAACAACAAGAACAACAAGAACAACAAGAACAACAAGAACAACAAGAACAACAAGAACAACAAGAACAACGAGAACAACGAGAACAACGAGAACAACGAGAACAACGAGAATAACGAGAACAACAAGAACAACCAGAACAACAAGAACAACGAGAAGAACAAGAAGAACAACAACAAGAACAACAACAACAACAACTAGAACAAGAAGAACAACAAGAACACCAAGAACACCAAGAACAACAAGAACAACAAGAACAACAAGTACAACAAGAACAACAAGAACAACAAGAACCACAAGAAAAACAAGAACAACGAGAACAACGAGAACAACGAGAACAACGAGGACAAAGAGAACAACGAGAACAACGAGAACAACAAGAACAACAAGAACAACAAGAACAACAAGAACAAGAACAGGAAGAACAACAACAACAACAAGAACAACAAAAACAAGAACAACAACAAGAACAACAACAACAACAAGAACAACAAGAACAACAAGAACAACAAGAACAACAAGAACAACAAGAACAACAAGAACAACAACAAAAACAAGAACAACAACAACACGAACAACAACAAGAGCAACAACAACAACAAGAACAACAAGAACAACAAGAACAACAAGAACAACAAGAACAACAAGAACAACAAGAACAACAAGAACAACAAGAACAACAAGAACAACAAGAACAACAAGAACAACAAGAACAACAAGAACAACAAGAACAACAAGAACAACAAGAACAACAAGAACAACAAGAACAACAAGAACAACAAGAACAACAAGAACAACTAGAACAACAAGTACAACAAGAACAACAAGAACAACAAGAACAACAAGAACAACAAGAACAACAAGAACAACAAGAACAACAAGAACAACAAGAACAACAAGAACAACAAGAACAACAAGAACAACAAGAACAACAAGAACAACAAGAACAACAAGAACAACAAGAACAACAAGAACAACAAGAACAACAAGAACAACAAGGACAACAACAACAACAAGAACAACAAGGACAGCAACAACAACAAGAAGAACAACAAGAACAACATGAACAGAAAGAACAGCAAGAACAACAAGAACAACAAGAGCAACAAGAACAACAAGAACAAGAACAGGAAGAACAACAACAACAACAAGAACAACAAAAACAAGAACAACAACAAGAACAACACGAACAACAACAAGAACAACAAGAACAACAGGAACAACAAGAACAACAAGAACAACAAGAGCAACAAGAACAAGAACAACAAGAACAACAAGAGCAACAACAACAACAACAACAAGAACAACAAGAACAACAAGAACAACAAGAGCAACAAGAACAAGAACAGCAAGAACAACAAGAACCACAAGAAAAACAAGAACAACGAGAACAACGAGAACAACGAGAACAACGAGGACAAAGAGAACAACGAGAACAACGAGAACAACAAGAACAACAAGAACAACAAGAACAACAAGAACAACAAGAACAAGAACAGGAAGAACAACAACAACAACAAGAACAACAAAAACAAGAACAACAACAAGAACAACAACAACAACAAGAACAACAAGAACAACAAGAACAACAAGAACAACAACAAAAACAAGAACAACAACAAGAACAACACGAACAACAACAAGAGCAACAACAACAACAAGAACAACAAGAACAACAAGAACAACAAGATCAACAAGAACAACAAGCACAACAACAACAACAAGGACAACAACAACAAGAACAACAAGGACAACAAGAACAACAAGAACAACAAGAACAACAAGAACAACAAGAACAACAAGAACAACAAAAATAACAAGAACAACAAGAACAACAAGAACAACAAGAACAACAAGAACAACAAGAACAACAAGAACAACAAGATCAACAAGAACAACAAGAGCAACAAGAACAACAAGAACAACAAGAACAACAAGAACAACAAGAACAACAAGAACAACAAGAACAACAAGAACAACAAGAACAACAAGAACAACAAGGACAACAACAACAACAAGAAGAACAACAAGAACAACATGAACAGAAAGAACAGCAAGAACAACAAGAACAACAAGAGCAACAAGAACAACAAGAACAAGAACAGGAAGAACAACAACAACAACAAGAACAACAAAAACAAGAACAACAACAAGAACAACACGAACAACAACAAGAACAACAACAACAACAAGAACAACAAGAACAACAGGAACAACAAGAACAACAAGAACAACAAGAGCAACAAGAACAAGAACAGCAAGAACAACAAAAACAAGAACAACAAGAACAACAACAAGAACAACAAGAGCAACAAGAACAACAAGAGCGACAAGAACAACAAGAGCAACAAGAACAACAAGAACAACAAGAACAACAAGAACAACAAGAACAACAAGAACAACAAGAACAACAAGAACAACAAGAACAACAAGAACAACAAGAACAACAAGAACAACAAGAACAACGAGAACAACGAGAACAACGAGAACAACGAGAACAACGAGAACGAGAACAACGAGAACAACGAGAACAACGAGAACGAGAACAACGAGAACAACGAGAACAACGAGAACAACAAGAACAACGAGAACAACGAGAACAACAACAAGAACAACAACAACAACAACAACAACAACAACAAGAACAACAAGAACAGAAAGAACAACAAGGAGAACAAGAACAAGAACAGCAAGAGCAACAACAACAAGAACCACATGAACAACAACAACAAGAACAAAAGAACAACAACAACAACAGGAACAACAAGAACAACAAGAACAACAAGAACAACAAGAACAACAAGAAAAACAAGAACAAGAACAACAACATCAACCAGAACAACAACAACATGAACAACAAGAACAACAACAGCTACAACAACAACAAGGACAACAAGAACAACAAGAGCAAAAAGAACAACAAGAACAACGAGAACAACGAGAACAACGAGAACAACGAGAACAACGAGAACAACAACAAGAACAGCAACAACAACAACAACAACAACAACAACAACAACTAGAACAACAAGAACAACAAGAACACCAAGAACAAAAAGAACAACAAGAACAACAAGAACAACAAGACAACATGAACAGCAAGAACAACAAGAACAACAAGAGCAACAAGAACAACAAGAGCAACAATAACAACAAGAACAACAAGAACAACAAGAACAACAAGAACAACAAGAACAACAAGAACAACAAGAACAACAAGAACAACAAGAACAACAAGAACAACAAGAACAACAAGAACAACAAGATCAACAAGAACAACAAGAACAACAAGAAGAACAACAAGAACAACAAGAAGGAGAAGAAGAACAACAAGAAGAACAAGAAGAACAACAAGATCAACAACAAGAACAACAACAACAACAACTAGAACAACAAGAACAACAAGAACAACAAGATCAACAACAACATGAACAACAAGAACATCAACAACCAGAACAACAAGAACAACAACAGCAACAAGAGCAACAAAAGCAACAAGAGCAACAAGAACGACAAGAACAACAAGAGCAACAAGAACGACAAGAACAACAAGAACAACAAGATCAACAAGAGCAACAAGAGCAACAAGAACAACAAGAACAACAAGATCAACAAGAACAAGAACAGCAAGAAAAACAACAAAAACAACAACAAAAATAAGAACAACATCAAAAAACAAGAACAACAACATGAACAACCGGAACAACAAGAACAACAAGAACAACCAGAACAACAACAACAAGAACAACTAGAACAACAACAACAAGAACAACAAGAACAACAACAACAAGAACAACAACAACAACAAGGACAACAAGACAACATGAACAGCAAGAACAACAAGAACAACAAGAGCAACAAGAACAACAAGAGCAACAATAACAACAAGAACAACAAGAACAACAAGAACAACAAGAACAACAAGAACAACAAGAACAACAAGAACAACAAGAACAAGAACAGGAAGAACAACAACAACAACAAGAACAACAAAAACAAGAACAACAACAAGAACAACAACAACAACAAGAACAACAAGAACAACAAGAACAACAAGAACAACAACAAAAACAAGAACAACAACAAGAACAACACGAACAACAACAAGAGCAACAACAACAACAAGAACAACAAGAACAACAAGAACAACAAGATCAACAAGAACAACAAGCACAACAACAACAACAAGGACAACAACAACAAGAACAACAAGGACAACAAGAACAACAAGAACAACAAGAACAACAAGAACAACAAGAACAACAAGAACAACAAAAATAACAAGAACAACAAGAACAACAAGAACAACAAGAACAACAAGAACAACAAGAACAACAAGAACAACAAGAACAACAAGAACAACAAGAACAACAAGAACAACAAGAACAACTAGAACAACAAGTACAACAAGAACAACAAGAACAACAAGAACAACAAGAACAACAAGAACAACAAGAACAACAAGAACAACAAGAACAACAAGAACAACAAGAACAACAAGAACAACAAGAACAACAAGAACAACGAGAAAAACGAGAACAACGAGAACAACGAGAACTACAACAAGAACAACAACAACAACAACAACAACAACTAGAACAACAAGAACAACAAGAACACCAAGAACAAAAAGAACAACAAGATCAACAAGAACAACAAGAACAACAAGAACAACAAGAACAACAAGAACAACGAGAAAAACGAGAACAACGAGAACAACGAGAACAACAACAACAACAACAACAACAACAACAACAACAACAACAACAAGAACAAAAAGGACAACAACAACATGAACAACAAGAACATCAACAACCAGAACAACAAGAACAACAAGAGCAACAAGAGCAACAAGAGCAACAAGAGCAACAAGAGCAACAAGGGCAACAAGAGCAACAAGAGCAACAAGAGCAACAAGAGCAACAAGAACAACAAGAACAACAAGATCAACAAGAACAACAAGAGCAACAAGAACAACAAGAACAACAAGAACAACAAGAACAACAAGAACAACAAGAACAACAAGAACAACAAGAACAACAAGAACAACAAGAACAACAAGGACAACAACAACAACAAGAAGAACAACAAGAACAACATGAACAGAAAGAACAGCAAGAACAACAAGAACAACAAGAGCAACAAGAACAACAAGAACAAGAACAGGAAGAACAACAACAACAACAAGAACAACAAAAACAAGAACAACAACAAGAACAACACGAACAACAACAAGAACAACAACAACAACAAGAACAACAAGAACAACAGGAACAACAAGAACAACAAGAACAACAAGAGCAACAAGAACAAGAACAGCAAGAACAACAAAAACAAGAACAACAAGAACAACAACAAGAACAACAAGAGCAACAAGAACAACAAGAGCGACAAGAACAACAAGAGCAACAAGAACAACAAGAACAACAAGAACAACAAGAACAACAAGAACAACAAGAACAACAAGAACAACAAGAACAACAAGAACAACAAGAACAACAAGAACAACAAGAACAACAAGAACAACGAGAACAACGAGAACAACGAGAACAACGAGAACAACGAGAACGAGAAAAACGAGAACAACGAGAACAACGAGAACGAGAACAACGAGAACAACGAGAACAACGAGAACAACAAGAACAACGAGAACAACGAGAACAACAACAAGAACAACAACAACAACAACAACAACAACAACAAGAACAACAAGAACAGAAAGAACAACAAGGAGAACAAGAACAAGAACAGCAAGAGCAACAACAACAAGAACCACATGAACAACAACAACAAGAACAAAAGAACAACAACAACAACAGGAACAACAAGAACAACAAGAACAACAAGAACAACAAGAACAACAAGAAAAACAAGAACAAGAACAACAACATCAACCAGAACAACAACAACATGAACAACAAGAACAACAACAGCTACAACAACAACAAGGACAACAAGAACAACAAGAGCAAAAAGAACAACAAGAACAACGAGAACAACGAGAACAACGAGAACAACGAGAACAACGAGAACAACAACAAGAACAGCAACAACAACAACAACAACAACAACAACAACAACTAGAACAACAAGAACAACAAGAACACCAAGAACAAAAAGAACAACAAGAACAACAAGAACAACAAGACAACATGAACAGCAAGAACAACAAGAACAACAAGAGCAACAAGAACAACAAGAGCAACAATAACAACAAGAACAACAAGAACAACAAGAACAACAAGAACAACAAGAACAACAAGAACAACAAGAACAACAAGAACAACAAGAACAACAAGAACAACAAGAACAACAAGAACAACAAGATCAACAAGAACAACAAGAACAACAAGAAGAACAACAAGAACAACAAGAAGGAGAAGAAGAACAACAAGAAGAACAAGAAGAACAACAAGATCAACAACAAGAACAACAACAACAACAACTAGAACAACAAGAACAACAAGAACAACAAGATCAACAACAACATGAACAACAAGAACATCAACAACCAGAACAACAAGAACAACAACAGCAACAAGAGCAACAAAAGCAACAAGAGCAACAAGAACGACAAGAACAACAAGAGCAACAAGAACGACAAGAACAACAAGAACAACAAGATCAACAAGAGCAACAAGAGCAACAAGAACAACAAGAACAACAAGATCAACAAGAACAAGAACAGCAAGAAAAACAACAAAAACAACAAGAACAACAAGAACAACAAGAACAACGAGAATAACGAGAACAACGAGAACAACGAGAACAACGAGAACAACGAGAACAACGAGAACAACGAGAACGAGAACAACGAGAACAACGAGAACAACGAGAACAACAAGAACAACGAGAACAACGAGAACAACAACAAGAACAACAACAACAACAGCAACAACAACAACAACAACAACAACAACAACAACAACAACAAGAGCAGAAAGAACAACAAGGACAACTAGAACAAGAACAGCAAGAGCAACAACAACAAGAACCACATGAACAACAACAACAAGAACAACAAGAACAACAACAACAACAGGAACAACAAGAACAACAAGAACAACAAGAACAACAAGAACAACAAGAACAACAAGAACAACAAGAACAACAAGAACAACAAGATCAACAAGAACAACAAGAACAACAAGAAGAACAACAAGAACAACAAGAAGGAGAAGAAGAACAACAAGAAGAACAAGAAGAACAACAAGATCAACAACAAGAACAACAACAACAACAACTAGAACAACAAGAACAACAAGAACAACAAGATCAACAACAACATGAACAACAAGAACATCAACAACCAGAACAACAAGAACAACAAGAACAACAAGAACAACAAGAACAACAAGAACAACAAGAACAACAAGAACAACAAGAACAACAAGAACAACAAGAACAACAAGAACAACAAGAACAACAAGAACAACAAGAACAACAAGAACAACAAGAACAACAAGAACAACAAGAACAACAAGAACAACAAGAACAACAAGAACAACAAGAACAACAAGAACAACAAGAACAACGAGAATAACGAGAACAACGAGAACAACGAGAACAACGAGAACAACGAGAACAACGAGAACAACGAGAACGAGAACAACGAGAACAACGAGAACAACGAGAACAACAAGAACAACGAGAACAACGAGAACAACAACAAGAACAACAACAACAACAGCAACAACAACAACAACAACAACAACAACAACAACAACAACAAGAGCAGAAAGAACAACAAGGACAACTAGAACAAGAACAGCAAGAGCAACAACAACAAGAACCACATGAACAACAACAACAAGAACAACAAGAACAACAACAACAACAGGAACAACAAGAACAACAAGAACAACAAGAACAACAAGAACAACAAGAAAAACAAGAACAAGAACAACAACATCAACCAGAACAACAACAACATGAACAAAAAGAACAACAACAGCAACAACAACAACAAGGACAACAAGAACAACAAGAGCAAAAAGAACAACAAGAACAACGAGAACAACGAGAACAACGAGAACAACGAGAACAACAACAACAACAACAACAACAACAACAACAACTAGAACAACAAGAACAACAAGAACACCAAGAACAAAAAGAACAACAAGAACAACAAGAACAACAAGAACATCAAGAACAACAACAACATGAACAACAAGAACATCAACAACCAGAACAACAACAACAACAAGAACAAAAAGAACAACGACAACATGAACAACAAGAACATCAACAACCAGAACAACAAGAACAACAAGAGCAACAAGAGCAACAAGAGCAACAAGAGCAACAAGAGCAACAAGAGCAACAAGAGCAACAAGAGCAACAAGAACAACAAGAACAACAAGAACAACAAGAACAACAAGAACAACAAGAACAACAAGAACAACAAGATCAACAAGAACAACAAGAACAACAAGAACAACAAGAACAACAAGAACAACAAGATCAACAACAACATGAACAACAAGAACATCAACAACCAGAACAACAAGAACAACAACAGCAACAAGAGCAACAAAAGCAACAAGAGCAACAAGAACGACAAGAACAACAAGAACAACAAGATCAACAAGAGCAACAAGAGCAACAAGAACAACAAGAACAACAAGATCAACAAGAACAAGAACAGCAAGAAAAACAACAAAAACAACAACAAAAATAAGAACAACATCAAAAAACAAGAACAACAACATGAACAACCGGAACAACAAGAACAACAAGAACAACCAGAACAACAACAACAAGAACAACTAGAACAACAACAACAAGAACAACAAGAACAACAAGAACAACAAGAACAACAAGGACAACAAGACAACATGAACAGCAAGAACAACAAGAACAACAAGAACAACCGGAACAACAAGAACAACAAGAACAACCAGAACAACAACAACAAGGACAACTAGAACAACAACAAGAAGAACAACAAGAACAACAAGAACAACAAGAACAACAAGAACAACAAGAACAACAAGAACAACAAGATCAACAAGAACAACAAGAACAACAAGAACAACAAGAACAACAAGAACAACAAGAACAACAAGAACAACAAGAACAACAAGAACAACAAGAACAACAAGAACAACAAGAACAACAAGAACAACGAGAACAACGAGAACAACGAGAACAAAGAGAACAACGAGAACAACGAGAACAACAAGAACAACAAGAACAACAAGAACAACAAGAACAAGAACAGGAAGAACAACAACAACAACAAGAACAACAAGAACAAGAACAGGAAGAACAACAACAACAACAAGAACAACAAAAACAAGAACAACAACAAGAACAACACGAACAACAACAAGAACAACAACAACAACAAGAACAACAAGAACAACAAGAACAACAAGAACAACAAGAACAACAAGAACAACAAGAACAACAAGAACAACAAGAACAACAAGAACAACAAGAACAACAAGAACAACAAGAACAACAAGAACAACAAGAACAACAAGAACAACAAGAACAACAAGAACAACAACAAAAACAAGAACAACAACAAGAACAACACGAACAACAACAAGAACAACAACAACTACAAGAACAACAACAACAACAAGAACAACAAGAACAACAAGAACAACAAGAACAACAAGAACAACAAGAACAACAAGAACAACTAGAACAACAAGTACAACAAGAACAACAAGAACAACAAGAACAACAAGAACAACAAGAACAACAAGAACAACAAGAACAACAAGAACAACAAGAACAACAAGAACAACAAGAACAACAAGAACAACAAGAACAACAAGAACAACAAGAACAACAAGAACAACAAGAACAACAAGGACAACAAGAACAACAAGAAGAACAACAAGAACAACATGAACAGAAAGAACAGCAAGAACAACAAGAACAACAAGAGCAACAAGAACAACAAGAACAAGAACAGGAAGAACAACAACAACAACAAGAACAACAAAAACAAGAACAACAACAAGAACAACACGAACAACAACAAGAACAACAACAACAACAAGAACAACAAGAACAACAGGAACAACAAGAACAACAAGAACAACAAGAGCAACAAGAACAAGAACAGCAAGAACAACAACAACAACAACAAGAACAACATGAACAACAACAACAACAAGAACAACAAGAACAACAAGAACAACAAGAACAACAAGAACAACAAGAACAACAAGAACAACAAGAACAACGAGAACAACGAGAACAACAAGAATAACAAGAACAACAAGGACAACCAGAACAGCAAGAAGAACAACAAGAACAACAAGAACAACAAGAACAACAAGATCAACAAAAACAACAAGAACAACAAGAACAACAAGAACAACAAGAACAACAAGATCAACAAAAACAACAAGAACAACAAGAACAACAAGAACAACAAGAACAACAAGAACTACAACAATAACAAGGACAACAACAACAACTACAACAAGAACAGCAAGAACAACAGCAACAACAAGAACAACAACAAGAACAACAAGAACAACAAGATCAACAAAAACAACAACTACAACAAGAACAGCAAGAACAACAACATCAACAAGAACAACAAGAACAGAAAGAACAACAAGGACAACAAGAACAAGAACTGCAAGAGCAACAACAACAAGAACCACATGAACAACAACAACAAGAACAACAAGAACAACAACAACAACAACAACAACAACAGGAACAACAAGAACCACAACGCCAAGAACAACAACAACAAGAACAACAAAAACAAGAACAACAAGAACAACAACAAGAACAACAAGAGCAACAAGAACAACAAGAGCGACAAGAACAACAAGAGCAACAAGAGCAACAAGAACAACAAGAACAACAAGAACAACAAGAACAACAAGAACAACAAGAACAACAAGAACAACAAGAACAACAAGAACAACAAGAACAACAAGAACAACGAGAATAACGAGAACAACGAGAACAACGAGAACAACGAGAACAACGAGAACGAGAACAACGAGAACAACGAGAACAACGAGAACAACAAGAACAACGAGAACAACGAGAACAACAACAAGAACAACAACAACAACAGCAACAACAACAACAACAACAACAACAACAAGAACAAAAAGAACAACAACAACATGAACAACAAGAACATCAACAACCAGAACAACAAGAACAACAAGAGCAACAAGAGCAACAAGAGCAACAAGAGCAACAAGAGCAACAAGAGCAACAAGAGCAACAAGAGCAACAAGAGCAACAAGAGCAACAAGAACAACAAGATCAACAAGAACAACAAGAGCAACAAGAACAACAAGAACAACAAGATCAACAAGAACAACAAGAACAACAAGAACAACAACAACAACAACAACAACAAGAACAACAAGAACAGAAAGAACAACAAGGACAAGAAGAACAAGAACAGCAAGAGCAACAACAACAAGAACCACATGAACAAAAAGAGCAACAAGAACAACGAGAACAACGAGAACAACGAGAACAAAGAGAACAACGAGAACAACGAGAACAACAAGAACAACAAGAACAACAAGAACAACAAGAACAAGAACAGGAAGAACAACAACAACAACAAGAACAACAAGAACAAGAACAGGAAGAGCAACAACAACAACAAGAACAACAAAAACAAGAACAACAACAAGAACAACACGAACAACAACAAGAACAACAACAACAACAAGAACAACAAGAACAACAAGAACAACAAGAACAACAAGAACAACAAGAACAACAAGAACAACAAGAACAACAAGAACAACAAGAACAACAAGAACAACAAGAACAACAAGATCAACAAGAACAAGAACAGCAAGAAAAACAACAAAAACAACAACAAAAATAAGAACAACATCAAAAAACAAGCACAACAACATGAACAACCGGAACAACAAGAACAACAAGAACAACCAGAACAACAACAACAAGAACAACTAGAACAAGAACAACAAGAACAACAAGAACAACAAGAACAACAAGAACAACAAGGACAACAAGACAACATGAACAGCAAGAACAACAAGAACAACAAGAGCAACAAGAACAACAAGAGCAACAATAACAACAAGAACAACAAGAACAACAAGAACAACAAGAACAACAAGAACAACAAGAACAACAAGAACAACAAGAACAACAAGAACAACAAGAACAACAAGAACAACAAGAACAACAAGAACAACAAGAACAACAAGAACAACGAGAACAACGAGAACAACGAGAACAACGAGAACAACGAGAGCAACAAGGGCAACAAGAACAACAAGAACAACGAGAACAACAAGAACAACAAGATCAACAAAAACAACAAGAACAACAAGAACAACAAGAACAACAAGAACAACAAGAACAACAAGAACTACAACAATAACAAGGACAGCAACAACAACTACAACAAGAACAGCAAGAACAACAACAACAACAACAAGAACAACAACAAGAACAACAAGAACAACAAGATCAACAAAAACAACATCTACAACAAGAACAGCAAGAACAACAACAACAACAACAACAAGAACAACAAGAACAGAAAGAACAACAAGGACAACAAGAACAAGAACAGCAAGAGCAACAACAACAAGAACCGCATGAACAACAACAACAAGAACAACAAGAGCAACAAGAACAACAAGAGCAACAAGAACAACAAGAACAACAATATCAACAAGAACAACAAGCACAACAAGAACAACAAGGACAACAACAACAAGAACAACAAGGACAACTAGAACAACAACAAGAAGAACAACAAGAACAACATGAACAGCAAAAACAACAAGAACAACAAGAACAAGAAGAACAACAAGAACAACAAGAACTACAACAATAACAAGGACAACAACAACAACTACAACAAGAACAGCAAGAACAACAGCAACAACAAGAACAACAACAAGAGCAACAAGAACAACAAGATCAACAAAAACAACAACTACAACAAGAACAGCAAGAACAACAACATCAACAAGGACAACAAGAACAGAAAGAACAATAAGGACAGAAAGAACAACAAGGACAACAAGAACAAGAACTGCAAGAGCAACAACAACAAGAACCACGTGAACAACAACAACAAGAACAACAAGAACAACAAGAACAACAACAACAACAACAAGAACAACAAGAAGAACAACAAGAACAACAAGAAGGAGAACAAGAACAACAAGAACAACAAGAAGAACAACAAGAACAACAACAAGAACAACAACAACAACAACTAGAACAACAAGAACAACAAGAACACCAAGAACAACAAGAACAACAAGATCAACAACAACATGAACAACAAGAACATCAACAACCAGAACAACAAGAACAACAAGAACAACAAGAACAACAAGAACAACAAGAACAACAAGAACAACAAGAACAACAAGAACAACAAGAACAACAAGAACAACAAGAACAACAAGAACAACAAGAACAACAAGAACAACAAGAACAACAAGAACAACGAGAACAACGAGAACAACGAGAACAAAGAGAACAACGAGAACAACGAGAACAACAAGAACAACAAGAACAACAAGAACAAGAACAGGAAGAACAACAACAACAACAAGAACAACAAGAACAAGAACAGGAAGAACAACAACAACAACAAGAACAACAAAAACAAGAACAACAACAAGAACAACACGAACAACAACAATAACAACAAGAACAACAAGAACAACAAGAACAACAAGAACAACAAGAACAACAAGAACAACAAGAACAACAAGAACAACAAGAACAACAAGAACAACAAGAACAACAAGAACAACAAGAACAACAAGAACAACAAGAACAACAAGAACAACAAGAACAACGAGAACAACGAGAACAACAAGAATAACAAGAACAACAAGGACAACCAGAACAGCAAGAAGAACAACAAGAACAACAAGAACAACAAGAACAACAAGATCAACAAAAACAACAAGAACAACAAGAACAACAAGAACAACAAGAACAACAAGATCAACAAAAACAACAAGAACAACAAGAACAACAAGAACAACAAGAACAACAAGAACTACAACAATAACAAGGACAACAACAACAACTACAACAAGAACAGCAAGAACAACAGCAACAACAAGAACAACAACAAGAACAACAAGAACAACAAGATCAACAAAAACAACAACTACAACAAGAACAGCAAGAACAACAACATCAACAAGAACAACAAGAACAGAAAGAACAACAAGGACAACAAGAACAAGAACTGCAAGAGCAACAACAACAAGAACCACATGAACAACAACAACAAGAACAACAAGAACAACAACAACAACAACAACAACAGGAACAACAAGAACCACAACGCCAAGAACAACAACAACAAGAACAACAAAAACAAGAACAACAAGAACAACAACAAGAACAACAAGAGCAACAAGAACAACAAGAGCGACAAGAACAACAAGAGCAACAAGAGCAACAAGAACAACAAGAACAACAAGAACAACAAGAACAACAAGAACAACAAGAACAACAAGAACAACAAGAACAACAAGAACAACAAGAACAACAAGAACAACGAGAATAACGAGAACAACGAGAACAACGAGAACAACGAGAACAACGAGAACGAGAACAACGAGAACAACGAGAACAACGAGAACAACAAGAACAACGAGAACAACGAGAACAACAACAAGAACAACAACAACAACAGCAACAACAACAACAACAACAACAACAACAAGAACAAAAAGAACAACAACAACATGAACAACAAGAACATCAACAACCAGAACAACAAGAACAACAAGAGCAACAAGAGCAACAAGAGCAACAAGAGCAACAAGAGCAACAAGAGCAACAAGAGCAACAAGAGCAACAAGAGCAACAAGAGCAACAAGAACAACAAGATCAACAAGAACAACAAGAGCAACAAGAACAACAAGAACAACAAGATCAACAAGAACAACAAGAACAACAAGAACAACAACAACAACAACAACAACAAGAACAACAAGAACAGAAAGAACAACAAGGACAAGAAGAACAAGAACAGCAAGAGCAACAACAACAAGAACCACATGAACAAAAAGAGCAACAAGAACAACGAGAACAACGAGAACAACGAGAACAAAGAGAACAACGAGAACAACGAGAACAACAAGAACAACAAGAACAACAAGAACAACAAGAACAAGAACAGGAAGAACAACAACAACAACAAGAACAACAAGAACAAGAACAGGAAGAGCAACAACAACAACAAGAACAACAAAAACAAGAACAACAACAAGAACAACACGAACAACAACAAGAACAACAACAACAACAAGAACAACAAGAACAACAAGAACAACAAGAACAACAAGAACAACAAGAACAACAAGAACAACAAGAACAACAAGAACAACAAGAACAACAAGAACAACAAGAACAACAAGAACAACAAGATCAACAAGAACAAGAACAGCAAGAAAAACAACAAAAACAACAACAAAAATAAGAACAACATCAAAAAACAAGCACAACAACATGAACAACCGGAACAACAAGAACAACAAGAACAACCAGAACAACAACAACAAGAACAACTAGAACAAGAACAACAAGAACAACAAGAACAACAAGAACAACAAGAACAACAAGGACAACAAGACAACATGAACAGCAAGAACAACAAGAACAACAAGAGCAACAAGAACAACAAGAGCAACAATAACAACAAGAACAACAAGAACAACAAGAACAACAAGAACAACAAGAACAACAAGAACAACAAGAACAACAAGAACAACAAGAACAACAAGAACAACAAGAACAACAAGAACAACAAGAACAACAAGAACAACGAGAACAACGAGAACAACGAGAACAACGAGAACAACGAGAGCAACAAGGGCAACAAGAACAACAAGAACAACGAGAACAACAAGAACAACAAGATCAACAAAAACAACAAGAACAACAAGAACAACAAGAACAACAAGAACAACAAGAACAACAAGAACTACAACAATAACAAGGACAGCAACAACAACTACAACAAGAACAGCAAGAACAACAACAACAACAACAAGAACAACAACAAGAACAACAAGAACAACAAGATCAACAAAAACAACATCTACAACAAGAACAGCAAGAACAACAACAACAACAACAACAAGAACAACAAGAACAGAAAGAACAACAAGGACAACAAGAACAAGAACAGCAAGAGCAACAACAACAAGAACCGCATGAACAACAACAACAAGAACAACAAGAGCAACAAGAACAACAAGAGCAACAAGAACAACAAGAACAACAATATCAACAAGAACAACAAGCACAACAAGAACAACAAGGACAACAACAACAAGAACAACAAGGACAACTAGAACAACAACAAGAAGAACAACAAGAACAACATGAACAGCAAAAACAACAAGAACAACAAGAACAAGCAGAACAACAAGAACAACAAGAACTACAACAATAACAAGGACAACAACAACAACTACAACAAGAACAGCAAGAACAACAGCAACAACAAGAACAACAACAAGAACAACAAGAACAACAAGATCAACAAAAACAACAACTACAACAAGAACAGCAAGAACAACAACATCAACAAGGACAACAAGAACAGAAAGAACAATAAGGACAGAAAGAACAACAAGGACAACAAGAACAAGAACTGCAAGAGCAACAACAACAAGAACCACGTGAACAACAACAACAAGAACAACAAGAACAACAAGAACAACAACAACAACAACAAGAACAACAAGAAGAACAACAAGAACAACAAGAAGGAGAACAAGAACAACAAGAACAACAAGAAGAACAACAACAACAACAACTAGAACAACAAGAACAACAAGAACACCAAGAACAACAAGAACAACAAGATCAACAACAACATGAACAACAAGAACATCAACAACCAGAACAACAAGAACAACAAGAACAACAAGAACAACAAGAACAACAAGAACAACAAGAACAACAAGAACAACAAGAACAACAAGAACAACAAGAACAACAAGAACAACAAGAACAACAAGAACAACAAGAACAACAAGAACAACAAGAACAACGAGAACAACGAGAACAACGAGAACAAAGAGAACAACGAGAACAACGAGAACAACAAGAACAACAAGAACAACAAGAACAAGAACAGGAAGAACAACAACAACAACAAGAACAACAAGAACAAGAACAGGAAGAACAACAACAACAACAAGAACAACAAAAACAAGAACAACAACAAGAACAACACGAACAACAACAATAACAACAAGAACAACAAGAACAACAAGAACAACAAGAACAACAAGAACAACAAGAACAACAAGAACAACAAGAACAACAAGAACAACAAGAACAACAAGAACAACAAGAACAACAAGAACAACAAGAACAACAAGAACAACAAGAACAACAAGAACAACAAGAACAACAAGAACAACAAGAACAACAAGAACAACAAGAACAACAAGAACAACAAGAACAACAAGAACAACAAGAACAACAAGAACAACAAGAACAACAAGAACAACAAGAACAACAAGAACAACAAGAACAACAAGAACAACAAGAACAACAAGAACAACAAGAACAACAAGAACAACAAGAACAACAAGAACAACAAGAACAACAAGAACAACAAGAACAACAAGAACAACAAGAACAACAAGAACAACAAGAACAACAAGAACAACAAGAACAACAAGAACTACAACAATAACAAGGACAACCACAACAACTACAACAAGAACAGCAAGAACAACAGCAACAACAAGAACAACAACAAGAACAACAAGAACAACAAGATCAACAAAAACAACAACTACAACAAGAACAGCAAGAACAACAACATCAACAAGAACAACAAGAACAGAAAGAACAACAAGGACAACAAGAACAAGAACTGCAAGAGCAACAACAACAAGAACCACATGAACAACAACAACAAGAACAACAAGAACAACAACAACAACAACAACAGGAACAACAAGAACCACAACGCCAAGAACAACAACAACAAGAACAACAAAAACAAGAACAACAAGAACAACAACAAGAACAACAAGAGCAACAAGAACAACAAGAGCGACAAGAACAACAAGAGCAACAAGAGCAACAAGAACAACAAGAACAACAAGAACAACAAGAACAACAAGAACAACAAGAACAACAAGAACAACAAGAACAACAAGAACAACAAGAACAACGAGAATAACGAGAACAACGAGAACAACGAGAACAACGAGAACAACGAGAACGAGAACAACGAGAACAACGAGAACAACGAGAACAACAAGAACAACGAGAACAACGAGAACAACAACAAGAACAACAACAACAACAGCAACAACAACAACAACAACAACAACAACAAGAACAAAAAGAACAACAACAACATGAACAACAAGAACATCAACAACCAGAACAACAAGAACAACAAGAGCAACAAGAGCAACAAGAGCAACAAGAGCAACAAGAGCAACAAGAGCAACAAGAGCAACAAGAGCAACAAGAGCAACAAGAGCAACAAGAACAACAAGATCAACAAGAACAACAAGAGCAACAAGAACAACAAGAACAACAAGATCAACAAGAACAACAAGAACAACAAGAACAACAACAACAACAACAACAACAAGAACAACAAGAACAGAAAGAACAACAAGGACAAGAAGAACAAGAACAGCAAGAGCAACAACAACAAGAACCACATGAACAAAAAGAGCAACAAGAACAACGAGAACAACGAGAACAACGAGAACAAAGAGAACAACGAGAACAACGAGAACAACAAGAACAACAAGAACAACAAGAACAACAAGAACAAGAACAGGAAGAACAACAACAACAACAACAAGAACAACAAGAACAAGAACAGGAAGAACAACAACAACAACAAGAACAACAAAAACAAGAACAACAACAAGAACAACACGAACAACAACAAGAACAACAACAACAACAAGAACAACAAGAACAACAAGAACAACAAGAACAACAAGAACAACAAGAACAACAAGAACAACAAGAACAACAAGAACAACAAGGACAACAAGACAACATGAACAGCAAGAACAACAAGAACAACAAGAGCAACAAGAACAACAAGAGCAACAAGAACAACAAGAACAACAAGAACAACAAGAACAACAAGAACAACAAGAACAACAAGAACAACAAGAACAACAAGAACAACAAGAACAACAAGAACAACAAGAACAACAAGAACAACGAGAACAACGAGAACAACGAGAACAACGAGAACAACGAGAACAACGAGAACAACGAGAACAACGAGAGCAACAAGGACAACAAGAACAACAAGAACAACAAGAACTACAACAATAACAAGGACAGCAACAACAACTACAACAAGAACAGCAAGAACAACAACAACAACAACAAGAACAACAACAAGAACAACAAGAACAACAAGATCAACAAAAACAACATCTACAACAAGAACAGCAAGAACAACAACAACAACAACAACAAGAACAACAAGAACAGAAAGAACAACAAGGACAACAAGAACAAGAACAGCAAGAGCAACAACAACAAGAACCGCATGAACAACAACAACAAGAACAACAAGAACAACAACAAGAACAACAAGAGCAACAAGAACAACAAGAGCAACAAGAACAACAAGAACAACAATATCAACAAGAACAACAAGCACAACAAGAACAACAAGGACAACAACAACAAGAACAACAAGGACAACTAGAACAACAACAAGAAGAACAACAAGAACAACATGAACAGCAAAAACAACAAGAACAACAAGAACAAGAAGAACAACAAGAACAACAAGAACTACAACAATAACAAGGACAACAACAACAACTACAACAAGAACAGCAAGAACAACAGCAACAACAAGAACAACAACAAGAACAACAAGAACAACAAGATCA